>NW_026700353.1:0-24815 GCF_030435755.1 Ochotona princeps | reverse complement strand
TGCTGATCCTTCTTCAATATGCCCTTCACCTCATGCAGTGTTTCCTTGATTGAATTAGCTCTCACACCAATATTTGCGTCTAGAGCCTTTGCATTGAGGGCTAGCTGAAAACGGCTGGGGCGCTGAAGTTGCCTGTGAAAGTGGAGTTGGCGGCATGTGAAACCCGCATGTGGAGCATTCGTTTGTGTGGGATGCTCTACCAGGTTCATTTCAGTCCTAGCCATACAAAGGGCACTAAGCATAGAGCGTCAAACCTGAGTTTCCTTGAGAGCTGCTTGGAAGCCTGATGGTGTGTGAAGTTAGTGAGCCAAATGGAGTTGTTCTCCCACAAGAACCACTCGGCTGATCCTTCTTCAATATGCCCTTCACCAACATGCAGTGTTTCCTTGATTGAATTAGCTCTCACACCAATATTTGCGTCTAGAGCCTTTGCATTGAGGGCTATCTGAAAACGGCTGTGGCGCTGAAGTTGCCTGTGAATGTGGAGTTGGTGGCATGTGAAACCCGCATGTGGAGCATTCGTTTGTGTGGGATGCTCTACCAGGTTCATTTCAGTCCTAGCCATACAAAGGGCACTAAGCATAGAGCGTGAAAACTGAGTTTCCTTGAGAGCTGCTTGGAAGCTTGATGGTGTGTGAAGTTAGTGAGCCAAATGGAGTTGTTCTCCCACAAGAACCACTCTGCTAATCCTTCTTCAATATGCCCTTCACCAACATGCAGTGTTTCCTTGATTGAATTAGCTCTCACACCAATATTTGCGTCTAGAGCCTTTGCATTGAGGGCTATCTGAAAACGGCTGTGGCGCTGAAGTTGCCTGTGAATGTGGAGTTGGTGGCATGTGAAACCCGCATGTGGAGCATTCGTTTGTGTGGGATGCTCTACCAGGTTCATTCCTAGATAATGCACTCAAAGGGCACTAAGCATAGAGTGTGAAAACTGAGTTTCCTTGAGAGCTGCTTGGAAGCCTGATGGTGTGTGAAGTTAGTGAGCCAAATGGAGTTGTTCTCCCACAAGAACCACTCGGCTGATCCTTCTTCAATATGCCCTTCACCAACATGCAGTGTTTCCTTGATTGAATTAGCTCTCACACCAATATTTGCGTCTAGAGCCTTTGCATTGAGGGCTATCTGAAAACGGCTGTGGCGCTGAAGTTACCTGTGAATGTGGAGTTGGTGGCATGTGAAACCCGCATGTGGAGCATTCGTTTGTGTGGGATGCTCTACCAGGTTCATTTCAGTTCTAGCCATACAAAGGGCACTAAGCATAGAGCGTGAAAACTGAGTTTCCTTGAGAGCTGCTTGGAAGCCTGATGGTGTGTGAAGTTAGTGAGTCAAATGGAGTTGTTCTCCCACAAGAACCACTCTGCTGATCCTTCTTCAATATGCCCTTCACCAACATGCAGTGTTTCCTTGATTGAATTAGCTCTCACACCAATATTTGCGTCTAGAGCCTTTGCATTGAGGGCTATCTGAAAACGGCTGTGGCGCTGAAGTTGCCTGTGAATGTGGAGTTGGTGGCATGTGAAACCCGCATGTGGAGCATTCGTTTGTGTGGGATGCTCTACCAGGTTCATTCCTAGATAATGCACTCAAAGGGCACTAAGCATAGAGTGTGAAAACTGAGTTTCCTTGAGAGCTGCTTGGAAGCCTGATGGTGTGTGAAGTTAGTGAGCCAAATGGAGTTGTTCTCCCACAAGAACCACTCGGCTGATCCTTCTTCAATATGCCCTTCACCAACATGCAGTGTTTCCTTGATTGAATTAGCTCTCACACCAATATTTGCGTCTAGAGCCTTTGCATTGAGGGCTATCTGAAAACGGCTGTGGCGCTGAAGTTGCCTGTGAATGTGGAGTTGGTGGCATGTGAAACCCGCATGTGGAGCATTCGTTTGTGTGGGATGCTCTACCAGGTTCATTTCAGTCCTAGCCATACAAAGGGCACTAAGCATAGAGCGTGAAAACTGAGTTTCCTTGAGAGCTGCTTGGAAGCGTGATGGTGTGTGAAGTTAGTGAGTCAAATGGAGTTGTTCTCCCACAAGAACCACTCTGCTGATCCTTCTTCAATATGCCCTTCACCAACATGCAGTGTTTCCTTGATTGAATTAGCTCTCACACCAATATTTGCGTCTAGAGCCTTTGCATTGAGGGCTATCTGAAAACGGCTGTGGCGCTGAAGTTGCCTGTGAATGTGGAGTTGGTGGCATGTGAAACCCGCATGTGGAGCATTCGTTTGTATGGGATGCTGACCAAGCTTCATTTCAGTCCTAGGCACACAAAGAGCACTAAACATAGAGTGTGAAAACTGAGTTTCCTTGAGAGCTGCTTGGAAGCCTGATGGTGTGTGAAGTTAGTGAGCCAAATGGAGTTGTTCTCCCACAAGAACCACTCGGCTGATCCTTCTTCAATATGCCCTTCACCAACATGCAGTGTTTCCTTGATTGAATTAGCTCTCACACCAATATTTGCGTCTAGAGCCTTTGCATTGAGGGCTATCTGAAAACGGCTGTGGCGCTGAAGTTGCCTGTGAATGTGGAGTTGGTGGCATGTGAAACCCGCATGTGGAGCATTCATTTGTGTGAGATGCTCTACCAGGTTCATTCCTAGATAATGCACTCAAAGGGCACTAAGCATAGTGTGTGAAAACTGAGTTTCCTTGAGAGCTGCTTGGAAGCCTGATGGTGTGTGAAGTTAGTGAGCCAAATGGAGTTGTTCTCCCACAAGAACCACTCGGCTGATCCTTCTTCAATATGCCCTTCACCAACATGCAGTGTTTCCTTGATTGAATTAGCTCTCACACCAATATTTGCGTCTAGAGCCTTTGCATTGAGGGCTATCTGAAAACGGCTGTGGCGCTGAAGTTGCCTGTGAATGTGGAGTTGGTGGCATGTGAAACCCGCATGTGGAGCATTCGTTTGTGTGGGATGCTCTCCAAGCTTCATTTCAGTCATAGGCCCTACAAAGGGCACTAAGCATAGAGTGTGAAAACTGAGTTTCCTTGAGAGCTGCTTGGAAGCCTGATGGTGTGTGAAGTTAGTGAGCCAAATGGAGTTGTTCTCCCACAAGAACCACTCGGCTGATCCTTCTTCAATATGCCCTTCACCAACATGCAGTGTTTCCTTGATTGAATTAGCTCTCACACCAATATTGGCGTCTAGAGCCTTTGCATTGAGGGCTATCTGAAAACGGCTGTGGCGCTGAAGTTGCCTGTGAATGTGGAGTTGGTGGCATGTGAAACCCGCATGTGGAGCATTCGTTTGTGTGGGATGCTCTACCAGGTTCATTCCTACATAATGCTCTCAAAGGGCACTAAGCATAGAGTGCGAAAACTGAGTTTCCTTGAGAGCTGCTTGGAAGCCTGATGGTGTGTGAAGTTAGTGAGCCAAATGGAGTTGTTCTCCCACAAGAACCACTCGGCTGATCCTTCTTCAATATGCCCTTCACCAACATGCAGTGTTTCCTTGATTGAAATAGCTCTCACACCAATATTTGCATCCAGAGCCTTTGCATTGAGGGCTATCTGAAAACGGCTGTGGCGCTGAAGTTGCCTGTGAATGTGGAGTTGGTGGCATGTGAAACCCGCATGTGGAGCATTCGTTTGTGTGGGATGCTCTACCAGGTTCATTTCAGTCCTAGCCATACAAAGGGCACTAAGCATAGAGCGTGAAAACTGAGTTTCCTTGAGAGCTGCTTGGAAGCCTGATGGTGTGTGAAGTTAGTGAGTCAAATGGAGTTGTTCTCCCACAAGAACCACTCTGCTGATCCTTCTTCAATATGCCCTTCACCAACATGCAGTGTTTCCTTGATTGAATTAGCTCTCACACCAATATTTGCGTCTAGAGCCTTTGCATTGAGGGCTATCTGAAAACGGCTGTGGCGCTGAAGTTGCCTGTGAATGTGGAGTTGGTGGCATGTGAAACCCGCATGTGGAGCATTCGTTTGTGTGGGATGCTGACCAAGCTTCATTTCAGTCCTAGGCACACAAAGAGCACTAAGCATAGAGTGTGAAAACTGAGTTTCCTTGAGAGCTGCTTGGAAGCCTGATGGTGTGTGAAGTTAGTGAGCCAAATGGAGTTGTTCTCCCACAAGAACCACTCGGCTGATCCTTCTTCAATATGCCCTTCACCAACATGCAGTGTTTCCTTGATTGAATTAGCTCTCACACCAATATTTGCGTCTAGAGCCTTTGCATTGAGGGCTATCTGAAAACGGCTGTGGCGCTGAAGTTGCCTGTGAATGTGGAGTTGGTGGCATGTGAAACCCGCATGTGGAGCATTCGTTTGTGTGGGATGCTCTACCAGGTTCATTCCTAGATAATGCACTCAAAGGGCACTAAGCATAGAGTGTGAAAACTGAGTTTCCTTGAGAGCTGCTTGGAAGCCTGATGGTGTGCGAAGTTAGTGAGCCGAATGGAGTTGTTCTCCCACAAGAACCACTTGGCTGATCCTTCTTCAATATGCCCTTCACCAACATGCAGTGTTTCCTTGATTGAATTAGCTCTCACACCAATATTTGCGTCTAGAGGCTTTGCATTGCGGGCTATCTGAAAACGGCTGTGGCGCTGAAGTTGCCTGTGAATGTGGAGTTGGTGGCATGTGAAACCCGCATGTGGAGCATTCGTTTGTGTGGGATGCTCTACCAGGTTCATTCCTACATAATGCTCTCAAAGGGCACTAAGCATAGAGTGTGAAAACTGAGTTTCCTTGAGAGCTGCTTGGAAGCCTGATGGTGTGTGAAGTTAGTGAGCCAAATGGAGTTGTTCTCCCACAAGAACCACTCGGCTGATCCTTCTTCAATATGCCCTTCACCAACATGCAGTGTTTCCTTGATTGAAATAGCTCTCACACCAATATTTGCATCCAGAGCCTTTGCATTGAGGGCTATCTGAAAACGGCTGTGGCGCTGAAGTTGCCTGTGAATGTGGAGTTGGTGGCATGTGAAACCCGCATGTGGAGCATTCGTTTGTGTGGGATGCTCTACCAGGTTCATTTCAGTCCTAGCCATACAAAGGGCACTAAGCATAGAGCGTGAAAACTGAGTTTCCTTGAGAGCTGCTTGGAAGCCTGATGGTGTGTGAAGTTAGTGAGTCAAATGGAGTTGTTCTCCCACAAGAACCACTCTGCTGATCCTTCTTCAATATGCCCTTCACCAACATGCAGTGTTTCCTTGATTGAATTAGCTCTCACACCAATATTTGCGTCTAGAGCCTTTGCATTGAGGGCTATCTGAAAACGGCTGTGGCGCTGAAGTTGCCTGTGAATGTGGAGTTGGTGGCATGTGAAACCCGCATGTGGAGCATTCGTTTGTGTGGGATGCTGACCAAGCTTCATTTCAGTCCTAGGCACACAAAGAGCACTAAGCATAGAGTGTGAAAACTGAGTTTCCTTGAGAGCTGCTTTGAAGCCTGATGGTGTGTGAAGTTAGTGAGCCAAATGGAGTTGTTCTCCCACAAGAACCACTCGGCTGATCCTTCTTCAATATGCCCTTCACCAACATGCAGTGTTTCCTTGATTGAATTAGCTCTCACACCAATATTTGCGTCTAGAGCCTTTGCATTCAGGACTATCTGAAAATGGCTGTGGCGCTGAATGTGCCTGTGAATGTGGAGTTGGTGGCATGTGAAACCCGCATGTGGAGCATTCGTTTGTGTGGGATGCTCCACCAGGTTCATTTCAGTCCTAGCCATACAAAGGGCACTAAGCATAGAGCGTGAAAACTGAGTTTCCTTGAGAGCTGCTTGGAAGCCTGATGGTGTGTGAAGTTAGTGAGCCAAATGGAGTTGTTCTCCCACAAGAACCACTCGGCTGATCCTTCTTCAATATGCCCTTCACCAACATGCAGTGTTTCCTTGATTGAATTAGCTCTCACACCAATATTTGCGTCTAGAGCCTTTGCATTGAGGGCTATCTGAAAACGGCTGTGGCGCTGAAGTTGCCTGTGAATGTGGAGTTGGTGGCATGTGAAACCCGCATGTGGAGCATTCGTTTGTGTGGGATGCTGACCAAGCTTCATTTCAGTCCTAGGCACACAAAGAGCACTAAGCATAGAGTGTGAAAACTGAGTTTCCTTGAGAGCTGCTTGGAAGCCTGATGGTGTGTGAAGTTAGTGAGCCAAATGGAGTTGTTCTCCCACAAGAACCACTCGGCTGATCCTTCTTCAATATGCCCTTCACCAACATGCAGTGTTTCCTTGATTGAATTAGCTCTCACACCAATATTTGCGTCTAGAGCCTTTGCATTGAGGGCTATCTGAAAACGGCTGTGGCGCTGAAGTTGCCTGTGAATGTGGAGTTGGTGGCATGTGAAACCCGCATGTGGAGCATTCGTTTGTGTGGGATGCTCTACCAGGTTCATTCCTAGATAATGCACTCAAAGGGCACTAAGCATAGAGTGTGAAAACTGAGTTTCCTTGAGAGCTGCTTGGAAGCCTGATGGTGTGCGAAGTTAGTGAGCCGAATGGAGTTGTTCTCCCACAAGAACCACTTGGCTGATCCTTCTTCAATATGCCCTTCACCAACATGCAGTGTTTCCTTGATTGAATTAGCTCTCACACCAATATTTGCGTCTAGAGCCTTTGCATTGAGGGCTATCTGAAAACGGCTGTGGCGCTGAAGTTGCCTGTGAATGTGGAGTTGGTGGCATGTGAAACCCGCATGTGGAGCATTCGTTTGTGTGGGATGCTCTACCAGGTTCATTCCTAGATAATGCACTCAAAGGGCACTAAGCATAGAGTGTGAAAACTGAGTTTCCTTGAGAGCTGCTTGGAAGCCTGATGGTGTGTGAAGTTAGTGAGCCAAATGGAGTTGTTCTCCCACAAGAACCACTCTGCTGATCCTTCTTCAATATGCCCTTCACCAACATGCAGTGTTTCCTTGATTGAATTAGCTCTCACACCAATATTTGCGTCTAGAGCCTTTGCATTGAGGGCTATCTGAAAATGGCTGTGGTACTGAAATTGCCTGTGAATGTGGAGTTGGTGGCATGTGAAACCCGCATGTGGAGCATTCGTTTGTGTGGGATGCTCTACCAGGTTTACTCCTAGATAATGCACTCAAAGGGCACTAAGCATAGAGTGTGAAAACTGAGTTTCCTTGAGAGCTGCTTGGAAGCCTGATGGTGTGTGAAGTTAGTGAGCCAAATGGAGTTGTTCTCCCACAAGAACCACTCGGTTGATCCTTCTTCAATATGCCCTTCAGCAACATGCAGTGTTTCCTTGATTGAATTAGCTCTCACACCAATATTTGCGTCTAGAGCCTTTGCATTGAGGGCTATCTGAAAACGGCTGTGGCGCTGAAGTTGCCTGTGAATGTGGAGTTGGTGGCATGTGAAACCCGCATGTGGAGCATTCGTTTGTGTGGGATGCTCTACCAGGTTCATTCCTAGATAATGCACTCAAAGGGCACTAAGCATAGAGTGTGAAAACTGAGTTTCCTTGAGAGCTGCTTGGAAGCCTGATGGTGTGTGAAGTTAGTGAGCCAAATGGGGTTGTTCTCCCACAAGAACCACTCGGCTGATCCTTCTTCAATATGCCCTTCACCAACATGCAGTGTTTCCTTGATTGAATTAGCTCTCACACCAATATTTGCATCTAGAGCCTTTGCATTGAGGGCTATCTGAAAACGGCTGTGGCGCTGTAGTTGCCTGTGAATGTGGAGTTGGTGGCATGTGAAACCCGCATGTGGAGCTTCGTTTGTGTGGGATGCTCTACCAGGTTCATTCCTAGATAATGCACTTAAAGGGCACTAAGCATAGAGTGTGAAAACTGAGTTTCCTTGAGAGCTGCTTGGAAGCCTGATGGTGTGTGAAGTTAGTGAGCCAAATGGAGTTGTTCTGCCACAAGAACCACTCGGCTGATCCTTCTTCAATATGCCCTTCACCAACATGCAGTGTTTCCTTGATTGAATTAGCTCTCACACCAATATTTGCGTCTAGAGCCTTTGCATTGAGGGCTATCTGAAAACGGCTGTGGCGCTGAAGTTGCCTGTGAATGTGGAGTTGGTGGCATGTGAAACCCGCATGTGGAGCATTCGTTTGTGTGGGATGCTCTACCAGGTTCATTCCTAGATAATGCTCTCAAAGGGCACTAAGCATAGAGTGTGAAAACTGAGTTTCCTTGAGAGCTGCTTGGAAGCCTGATTGTGTGTGAAGTTAGTGAGCCAAATGGAGTTGTTCTCCCACAAGAACCACTCGGCTGATCCTTCTTCAATATGCCCTTCACCAACATGCAGTGTTTCCTTGATTGAATTAGCTCTCACACCAATATTTGCGTCTAGAGCCTTTGCATTGAGGGCTATCTGAAAACGGCTGTGGCGCTGAAGTTGCCTGTGAATGTGGAGTTGTTGGCATGTGAAACCCGCATGTGGAGCATTCGTTTGTGTGGGATGCTCACCAAGCTTCATTTCAGTCCTAGGCACTCAAAGGGCACTAAGCATAGAGTGTGAAAACTGAGTTTCCTAGAGAGCTGCTTGGAAGCCTGATGGTGTGTGAAGTTAGTGAGCCAAATGGAGTTGTTCTCCCACAAGAACCACTCGGCTGATCCTTCTTCAATATGCCCTTCACCAACATGCAGTGTTTCCTTGATTGAATTAGCTCTCACACCAATATTTGCGTCTAGAGCCTTTGCATTGAGGGCTATCTGAAAATGGCTGTGGTACTGAAATTGCCTGTGAATGTGGAGTTGGTGGCATGTGAAACCCGCATGTGGAGCATTCGTTTGTGTGGGATGCTCTACCAGGTTTACTCCTAGATAATGCACTCAAAGGGCACTAAGCATAGAGTGTGAAAACTGAGTTTCCTTGAGAGCTGCTTGGAAGCCTGATGGTGTGTGAAGTTAGTGAGCCAAATGGAGTTGTTCTCCCACAAGAACCACTCGGTTGATCCTTCTTCAATATGCCCTTCAGCAACATGCAGTGTTTCCTTGATTGAATTAGCTCTCACACCAATATTTGCGTCTAGAGCCTTTGCATTGAGGGCTATCTGAAAACGGCTGTGGCGCTGAAGTTGCCTGTGAATGTGGAGTTGGTGGCATGTGAAACCCGCATGTGGAGCATTCGTTTGTGTGGGATGCTCTACCAGGTTCATTCCTAGATAATGCACTCAAAGGGCACTAAGCATAGAGTGTGAAAACTGAGTTTCCTTGAGAGCTGCTTGGAAGCCTGATGGTGTGTGAAGTTAGTGAGCCAAATGGGGTTGTTCTCCCACAAGAACCACTCGGCTGATCCTTCTTCAATATGCCCTTCACCAACATGCAGTGTTTCCTTGATTGAATTAGCTCTCACACCAATATTTGCATCTAGAGCCTTTGCATTGAGGGCTATCTGAAAACGGCTGTGGCGCTGTAGTTGCCTGTGAATGTGGAGTTGGTGGCATGTGAAACCCGCATGTGGAGCTTCGTTTGTGTGGGATGCTCTACCAGGTTCATTCCTAGATAATGCACTTAAAGGGCACTAAGCATAGAGTGTGAAAACTGAGTTTCCTTGAGAGCTGCTTGGAAGCCTGATGGTGTGTGAAGTTAGTGAGCCAAATGGAGTTGTTCTGCCACAAGAACCACTCGGCTGATCCTTCTTCAATATGCCCTTCACCAACATGCAGTGTTTCCTTGATTGAATTAGCTCTCACACCAATATTTGCGTCTAGAGCCTTTGCATTGAGGGCTATCTGAAAACGGCTGTGGCGCTGAAGTTGCCTGTGAATGTGGAGTTGGTGGCATGTGAAACCCGCATGTGGAGCATTCGTTTGTGTGGGATGCTCTACCAGGTTCATTCCTAGATAATGCTCTCAAAGGGCACTAAGCATAGAGTGTGAAAACTGAGTTTCCTTGAGAGCTGCTTGGAAGCCTGATTGTGTGTGAAGTTAGTGAGCCAAATGGAGTTGTTCTCCCACAAGAACCACTCGGCTGATCCTTCTTCAATATGCCCTTCACCAACATGCAGTGTTTCCTTGATTGAATTAGCTCTCACACCAATATTTGCGTCTAGAGCCTTTGCATTGAGGGCTATCTGAAAACGGCTGTGGCGCTGAAGTTGCCTGTGAATGTGGAGTTGTTGGCATGTGAAACCCGCATGTGGAGCATTCGTTTGTGTGGGATGCTCACCAAGCTTCATTTCAGTCCTAGGCACTCAAAGGGCACTAAGCATAGAGTGTGAAAACTGAGTTTCCTAGAGAGCTGCTTGGAAGCCTGATGGTGTGTGAAGTTAGTGAGCCAAATGGAGTTGTTCTCCCACAAGAACCACTCGGCTGATCCTTCTTCAATATGCCCTTCACCAACATGCAGTGTTTCCTTGATTGAATTAGCTCTCACACCAATATTTGCGTCTAGAGCCTTTGCATTGAGGGCTATCTGAAAACGGCTGTGGCGCTGAAGTTGCTTGTGAATGTGGAGTTGGTGGCATGTGAAACCCGCATGTGGAGCATTCGTTTGTGTGGGATGCTCTACCAGGTTCATTCCTAGATAATGCTCTCAAAGGGCACTAAGCATAGAGTGTGAAAACTGAGTTTCCTTGAGAGCTGCTTGGAAGCCTGATGGTGTGTGAAGTTAGTGAGCCAAATGGAGTTGTTCTCCCACAAGAACCACTCGGCTGATCCTTCTTCAATATGCCCTTCACCAACATGCAGTGTTTCCTTGGTTGAATTAGCTCTCACACCAATATTTGCGTCTAGAGCCTTTGCATTGAGGGCTATCTGAAAACGGCTGTGGCGCTGAAGTTGCCTGTGAATGTGGAGTTGTTGGCATGTGAAACCCGCATGTGGAGCATTCGTTTGTGTGGGATGCTCACCAAGCTTCATTTCAGTCCTAGGCACTCAAAGGGCACTAAGCATAGAGTGTGAAAACTGAGTTTCCTTGAGAGCTGCTTGGAAGCCTGATGGTGTGTGAAGTTAGTGAGCCAAATGGAGTTGTTCTCCCACAAGAACCACTCGGCTGATCCTTCTTCAATATGCCCTTCACCAACATGCAGTGTTTCCTTGATTGAATTAGCTCTCACACCAATATTTGAGTCTAGAGCCTTTGCATTCAGGGCTATCTGAAAACGGCTGTGGCGCTGAAGTTGCCTGTGAATGTGGAGTTGGTGGCATGTGAAACCCGCATGTGGAGCATTCGTTTGTGTGGGATGCTCTACCAGGTTCATTTCAGTCCTAGCCATACAAATGGCACTAAGCATAGAGCGTGAAAACTGAGTTTCCTTGAGAGCTGCTTGGAAGCCTGATGGTGTGTGAAGTTAGTGAGCCAAATGGAGTTGTTCTCCCACAAGAACCACTCTGCTGATCCTTCTTCAATATGCCCTTCACCAACATGCAGTGTTTCCTTGATTGAATTAGCTCTCACACCAATATTGGCGTCTAGAGCCTTTGCATTGAGGGCTATCTGAAAACGGCTGTGGCGCTGAAGTTGCCTGTCAATGTGGAGTTGGTGGCATGTGAAACCCGCATGTGGAGCATTCGTTTGTGTGGGATGCTGACCAAGCTTCATTTCAGTCCTAGGCACACAAAGAGCACTAAGCATAGAGTGTGAAAACTGAGTTTCCTTGAGAGCTGCTTGGAAGCCTGATGGTGTGTGAAGTTAGTGAGCCAAATGGAGTTGTTCTCCCACAAGAACCACTCGGCTGATCCTTCTTCAATATGCCCTTCACCAACATGCAGTGTTTCCTTGATTGAATTAGCTCTCACACCAATATTTGCGTCTAGAGCCTTTGCATTGAGGGCTATCTGAAAACGGCTGTGGCGCTGAAGTTGCCTGTGAATGTGGAGTTGGTGGCATGTGAAACCCGCATGTGGAGCATTCGTTTGTGTGGGATGCTCTACCAGGTTCATTCCTAGATAATGCACTCAAAGGGCACTAAGCATAGAGTGTGAAAACTGAGTTTCCTTGAGAGCTGCTTGGAAGCCTGATGGTGTGTGAAGTTAGTGAGCCAAATGGAGTTGTTCTCCCACAAGAACCACTCGGCTGATCCTTCTTCAATATGCCCTTCACCAACATGCAGTGTTTCCTTGATTGAATTAGCTCTCACACCAATATTTGCGTCTAGAGCCTTTGCATTGAGGGCTATCTGAAAACGGCTGTGGCGCTGAAGTTGCCTGTGAATGTGGAGTTGGTGGCATGTGAAACCCGCATGTGGAGCATTCGTTTGTGTGGGATGCTCTACCAGGTTCATTCCTAGATAATGCACTCAAAGGGCACTAAGCATAGAGTGTGAAAACTGAGTTTCCTTGAGAGCTGCTTGGAAGCCTGATGGTGTGCGAAGTTAGTGAGCCGAATGGAGTTGTTCTCCCACAAGAACCACTTGGCTGATCCTTCTTCAATATGCCCTTCACCAACATGCAGTGTTTCCTTGATTGAATTAGCTCTCACACCAATATTTGCGTCTAGAGCCTTTGCATTGAGGGCTATCTGAAAACGGCTGTGGCGCTGAAGTTGCCTGTGAATGTGGAGTTGGTGGCATGTGAAACCTGCATGTGGAGCATTCGTTTGTGTGGGATGCTCTACCAGGTTCATTCCTAGATAATGCACTCAAAGGGCACTAAGCATAGAGTGTGAAAACTGAGTTTCCTTGAGAGCTGCTTGGAAGCCTGATGGTGTGTGAAGTTAGTGAGCCAAATGGAGTTGTTCTCCCACAAGAACCACTCTGCTGATCCTTCTTCAATATGCCCTTCACCAACATGCAGTGTTTCCTTGATTGAATTAGCTCTCACACCAATATTTGCGTCTAGAGCCTTTGCATTGAGGGCTATCTGAAAACGGCTGTGGCGCTGAAGTTGCCTGTGAATGTGGAGTTGGTGGCATGTGAAACCCGCATGTGGAGCATTCGTTTGTGTGGGATGCTCTGCCAGGTTCATTCCTAGATAATGCACTCAAAGGGCACTAAGCATAGAGTGTGAAAACTGAGTTTCCTTGAGAGCTGCTTGGAAGCCTGATGGTGTGTGAAGTTAGTGAGCCAAATGGAGTTGTTCTGCCACAAGAACCACTCGGCTGATCCTTCTTCAATATTCCCTTCACCAACATGCAGTGTTTCCTTGATTGAATTAGCTCTCACACCAATATTTGCGTCTAGAGCCTTTGCATTGAGGGCTATCTGAAAATGGCTGTGGTACTGAAGTTGCCTGTGAATGTGGAGTTGGTGGCATGTGAAACCCGCATGTGGAGCATTCGTTTGTGTGGGATGCTCTACCAGGTTTACTCCTAGATAATGCACTCAAAGGGCACTAAGCATAGAGTGTGAAAACTGAGTTTCCTTGAGAGCTGCTTGGAAGCCTGATGGTGTGTGAAGTTAGTGAGCCAAATGGAGTTGTTCTCCCACAAGAACCACTCGGCTGATCCTTCTTCAATATGCCCTTCACCAACATGCAGTGTTTCCTTGATTGAATTAGCTCTCACACCAATATTTGCGTCTAGAGCCTTTGCATTGAGGGCTATCTGAAAACGGCTGTGGCGCTGAAGTTGCCTGTGAATGTGGAGTTGGTGGCATGTGAAACCCGCATGTGGAGCATTCGTTTGTGTGGGATGCTCTACCAGGTTCATTCCTAGATAATGCACTCAAAGGGCACTAAGCATAGAGTGTGAAAACTGAGTTTCCTTGAGAGCTGCTTGGAAGCCTGATGGTGTGTGAAGTTAGTGAGCCAAATGGGGTTGTTCTCCCACAAGAACCACTCGGCTGATCCTTCTTCAATATGCCCTTCACCAACATGCAGTGTTTCCTTGATTGAATTAGCTCTCACACCAATATTTGCATCTAGAGCCTTTGCATTGAGGGCTATCTGAAAATGGCTGTGGCGCTGTAGTTGCCTGTGAATGTGGAGTTGGTGGCATGTGAAACCCGCATGTGGAGCTTCGTTTGTGTGGGATGCTCTACCAGGTTCATTCCTAGATAATGCACTTAAAGGGCACTAAGCATAGAGTGTGAAAACTGAGTTTCCTTGAGAGCTGCTTGGAAGCCTGATGGTGTGTGAAGTTAGTGAGTCAAATGGAGTTGTTCTGCCACAAGAACCACTCGGCTGATCCTTCTTCAATATGCCCTTCACCAACATGCAGTGTTTCCTTGATTGAATTAGCTCTCACACCAATATTTGCGTCTAGAGCCTTTGCATTGAGGGCTATCTGAAAACGGCTGTGGCGCTGAAGTTGCCTGTGAATGTGGAGTTGGTGGCATGTGAAACCCGCATGTGGAGCATTCGTTTATGTGGGATGCCCTACCAGGTTCATTCCTAGATAATGCTCTCAAAGGGCACTAAGCATAGAGTGTGAAAACTGAGTTTCCTTGAGAGCTGCTTGGAAGCCTGATTGTGTGTGAAGTTAGTGAGCCAAATGGAGTTGTTCTCCCACAAGAACCACTCGGCTGATCCTTCTTCAATATGCCCTTCACCAACATGCAGTGTTTCCTTGATTGAATTAGCTCTCACACCAATATTTGCGTCTAGAGCCTTTGCATTGAGGGCTATCTGAAAACGGCTGTGGCGCTGAAGTTGCCTGTGAATGTGGAGTTGTTGGCATGTGAAACCCGCATGTGGAGCATTCGTTTGTGTGGGATTCTCACCAAGCTTCATTTCAGTCCTAGGCACTCAAAGGGCACTAAGCATAGAGTGTGAAAACTGAGTTTCCTTGAGAGCTGCTTGGAAGCGTGATGGTGTGTGAAGTTAGTGAGCCAAATGGAGTTGTTCTCCCACAAGAACCACTCGGCTGATCCTTCTTCAATATGCCCTTCACCAACATGCAGTGTTTCCTTGATTGAATTAGCTCTCACACCAATATTTGCGTCTAGAGCCTTTGCATTGAGGGCTATCTGAAAACGGCTGTGGCGCTGAAGTTGCCTGTGAATGTGGAGTTGGTGGCATGTGAAACCCGCATGTGGAGCATTCGTTTGTGTGGGATGCTCTACCAGGTTCATTCCTAGATAATGCACTCAAAGGGCACTAAGCATAGAGTGTGAAAACTGAGTTTCCTTGAGAGCTGCTTGGAAGCCTGATGGTGTGTGAAGTTAGTGAGCCAAATGGAGTTGTTCTGCCACAAGAACCACTCGGCTGATCCTTCTTCAATATGCCCTTCACCAACATGCAGTGTTTCCTTGATTGAATTAGCTCTCACACCAATATTTGCGTCTAGAGCCTTTGCATTGAGGGTATCTGAAAACGGCTGTGGCGCTGAAGTTGCCTGTGAATGTGGAGTTGGTGGCATGTGAAACCCGCATGTGGAGCATTCGTTTGTGTGGGATGCTGACCAAGCTTCATTTCAGTCCTAGGCACACAAAGAGCACTAAGCATAGAGTGTGAAAACTGAGTTTCCTTGAGAGCTGCTTGGAAGCCTGATGGTGTGTGAAGTTAGTGAACCAAATGGAGTTGTTCTCCCACAAGAACCACTCGGCTGATCCTTCTTCAATATGCCCTTCACCAACATGCAGTGTTTTCTTGATTGAATTAGCTCTCACACCAATATTTGCGTCTAGAGCCTTTGCATTGAGGGCTATCTGAAAACGGCTGTGGCGCTGAAGTTGCCTGTGAATGTGGAGTTGGTGGCATGTGAAACCCGCATGTGGAGCATTCGTTTGTGTGGGATGCTCTACCAGGTTCATTCCTACATAATGCACTCAAAGGGCACTAAGCATAGAGTGTGAAAACTGAGTTTCCTTGAGAGCTGCTTGGAAGCCTGATGGTGTGTGAAGTTAGTGAGCCAAATGGAGTTGTTCTCCCACAAGAACCTCTCGGCTGATCCTTCTTCAATATGCCCTTCACCAACATGCAGTGTTTCCTTGATTGAATTAGCTCTCACACCAATATTTGCGTCTAGAGCCTTTGCATTGAGGGCTATCTGAAAACGGCTGTGGCGCTGAAGTTGCCTGTGAATGTGGAGTTGGTGGCATGTGAAACCCGCATGTGGAGCATTCGTTTGTGTGGGATGCTCTACCAGGTTCATTCCTAGATAATGCACTCAAAGGGCACTAAGCATAGAGTGTGAAAACTGAGTTTCCTTGAGAGCTGCTTGGAAGCCTGATGGTGTGTGAAGTTAGTGAGCCAAATGGAGTTGTTCTGCCACAAGAACCACTCGGCTGATCCTTCTTCAATATGCCCTTCACCAACATGCAGTGTTTCCTTGATTGAATTAGCTCTCACACCAATATTTGCGTCTAGAGCCTTTGCATTGAGGGTATCTGAAAACGGCTGTGGCGCTGAAGTTGCCTGTGAATGTGGAGTTGGTGGCATGTGAAACCCGCATGTGGAGCATTCGTTTGTGTGGGATGCTGACCAAGCTTCATTTCAGTCCTAGGCACACAAAGAGCACTAAGCATAGAGTGTGAAAACTGAGTTTCCTTGAGAGCTGCTTGGAAGCCTGATGGTGTGTGAAGTTAGTGAACCAAATGGAGTTGTTCTCCCACAAGAACCACTCGGCTGATCCTTCTTCAATATGCCCTTCACCAACATGCAGTGTTTTCTTGATTGAATTAGCTCTCACACCAATATTTGCGTCTAGAGCCTTTGCATTGAGGGCTATCTGAAAACGGCTGTGGCGCTGAAGTTGCCTGTGAATGTGGAGTTGGTGGCATGTGAAACCCGCATGTGGAGCATTCGTTTGTGTGGGATGCTCTACCAGGTTCATTCCTACATAATGCACTCAAAGGGCACTAAGCATAGAGTGTGAAAACTGAGTTTCCTTGAGAGCTGCTTGGAAGCTTGATGGTGTGCGAAGTTAGTGAGCCAAATGGAGTTGTTCTCCCACAAGAACCACTTGGCTGATCCTTCTTCAATATGCCCTTCACCAACATGCAGTGTTTCCTTGATTGAATTAGCTCTCACACCAATATTTGCGTCTAGAGCCTTTGCATTGAGGGCTATCTGAAAAGCTGTGGCGCTGAAGTTGCCTGTGAATGTGGAGTTGGTGGCATGTGAAACCCGCATGTGGAGCATTCGTTTGTGTGGGATGCTCTACCAGGTTCATTCCTAGATAATGCACTCAAAGGGCACTAAGCATAGAGTGTGAAAACTGAGTTTCCTTGAGAGCTGCTTGGAAGCCTGATGGTGTGTGAAGTTAGTGAGCCAAATGGAGTTGTTCTGCCACAAGAACCACTCGGCTGATCCTTCTTCAATATGCCCTTCACCAACATGCAGTGTTTCCTTGATTGAATTAGCTCTCACACCAATATTTGCGTCTAGAACCTTTGCATTGAGGGCTATCTGAAAACGGCTGTGGCGCTGAAGTTGCCTGTCAATGTGGAGTTGGTGGCATGTGAAACCCGCATGTGGAGCATTCGTTTGTGTGGGATGCTGACCAAGCTTCATTTCAGTCCTAGGCACACAAAGAGCACTAAGCATAGAGTGTGAAAACTGAGGTTCCTTGAGAGCTGCTTGGAAGCCTGATGGTGTGTGAAGTTAGTGAGCCAAATGGAGTTGTTCTCCCACAAGAACCACTCGGCTGATCCTTCTTCAATATGCCCTTCACCAACATGCAGTGTTTCCTTGATTGAATTAGCTCTCACACCAATATTTGCGTCTAGAGCCTTTGCTTTGAGGGCTATCTGAAAACGGCTGTGGCGCTGAAGTTGCCTGTGAATGTGGAGTTGGTGGCATGTGAAACCCGCATGTGGAGCATTCGTTTGTGTGGGATGCTCTACCAGGTTCATTCCTACATAATGCACTCAAAGGGCACTAAGCATAGAGTGTGAAAACTGAGTTTCCTTGAGAGCTGCTTGGAAGCCTGATGGTGTGTGAAGTTAGTGAACCAAATGGAGTTGTTCTCCCACAAGAACCACTCGGCTGATCCTTCTTCAATATGCCCTTCACCAACATGCAGTGTTTTCTTGATTGAATTAGCTCTCACACCAATATTTGCGTCTAGAGCCTTTGCATTGAGGGCTATCTGAAAACGGCTGTGGCGCTGAAGTTGCCTGTGAATGTGGAGTTGGTGGCATGTGAAACCCGCATGTGGAGCATTCGTTTGTGTGGGATGCTCTACCAGGTTCATTCCTACATAATGCACTCAAAGGGCACTAAGCATAGAGTGTGAAAACTGAGTTTCCTTGAGAGCTGCTTGGAAGCTTGATGGTGTGCGAAGTTAGTGAGCCAAATGGAGTTGTTCTCCCACAAGAACCACTTGGCTGATCCTTCTTCAATATGCCCTTCACCAACATGCAGTGTTTCCTTGATTGAATTAGCTCTCACACCCATATTTGCGTCTAGAGCCTTTGCATTGAGGGCTATCTGAAAAGCTGTGGCGCTGAAGTTGCCTGTGAATGTGGAGTTGGTGGCATGTGAAACCCGCATGTGGAGCATTCGTTTGTGTGGGATGCTCTACCAGGTTCATTCCTAGATAATGCACTCAAAGGGCACTAAGCATAGAGTGTGAAAACTGAGTTTCCTTGAGAGCTGCTTGGAAGCCTGATGGTGTGTGAAGTTAGTGAGCCAAATGGAGTTGTTCTGCCACAAGAACCACTCGGCTGATCCTTCTTCAATATGCCCTTCACCAACATGCAGTGTTTCCTTGATTGAATTAGCTCTCACACCAATATTTGCGTCTAGAACCTTTGCATTGAGGGCTATCTGAAAACGGCTGTGGCGCTGAAGTTGCCTGTGAATGTGGAGTTGGTGGCATGTGAAACCCGCATGTGGAGCATTCGTTTGTGTGGGATGCTGACCAAGCTTCATTTCAGTCCTAGGCACACAAAGAGCACTAAGCATAGAGTGTGAAAACTGAGGTTCCTTGAGAGCTGCTTGGAAGCCTGATGGTGTGTGAAGTTAGTGAGCCAAATGGAGTTGTTCTCCCACAAGAACCACTCGGCTGATCCTTCTTCAATATGCCCTTCACCAACATGCAGTGTTTCCTTGATTGAATTAGCTCTCACACCAATATTTGCGTCTAGAGCCTTTGCTTTGAGGGCTATCTGAAAACGGCTGTGGCGCTGAAGTTGCCTGTGAATGTGGAGTTGGTGGCATGTGAAACCCGCATGTGGAGCATTCGTTTGTGTGGGATGCTCTACCAGGTTCATTCCTACATAATGCACTCAAAGGGCACTAAGCATAGAGTGTGAAAACTGAGTTTCCTTGAGAGCTGCTTGGAAGCCTGATGGTGTGTGAAGTTAGTGAACCAAATGGAGTTGTTCTCCCACAAGAACCACTCGGCTGATCCTTCTTCAATATGCCCTTCACCAACATGCAGTGTTTTCTTGATTGAATTAGCTCTCACACCAATATTTGCGTCTAGAGCCTTTGCATTGAGGGCTATCTGAAAACGGCTGTGGCGCTGAAGTTGCCTGTGAATGTGGAGTTGGTGGCATGTGAAACCCGCATGTGGAGCATTCGTTTGTGTGGGATGCTCTACCAGGTTCATTCCTACATAATGCACTCAAAGGGCACTAAGCATAGAGTGTGAAAACTGAGTTTCCTTGAGAGCTGCTTGGAAGCCTGATGGTGTGTGAAGTTAGTGAACCAAATGGAGTTGTTCTCCCACAAGAACCACTCGGCTGATCCTTCTTCAATATGCCCTTCACCAACATGCAGTGTTTTCTTGATTGAATTAGCTCTCACACCAATATTTGCGTCTAGAGCCTTTGCATTGAGGGCTATCTGAAAACGGCTGTGGCGCTGAAGTTGCCTGTGAATGTGGAGTTGGTGGCATGTGAAACCCGCATGTGGAGCATTCGTTTGTGTGGGATGCTCTACCAGGTTCATTCCTACATAATGCACTCAAAGGGCACTAAGCATAGAGTGTGAAAACTGAGTTTCCTTGAGAGCTGCTTGGAAGCTTGATGGTGTGCGAAGTTAGTGAGCCAAATGGAGTTGTTCTCCCACAAGAACCACTTGGCTGATCCTTCTTCAATATGCCCTTCACCAACATGCAGTGTTTCCTTGATTGAATTAGCTCTCACACCAATATTTGCGTCTAGAGCCTTTGCATTGAGGGCTATCTGAAAAGCTGTGGCGCTGAAGTTGCCTGTGAATGTGGAGTTGGTGGCATGTGAAACCCGCATGTGGAGCATTCGTTTGTGTGGGATGCTCTACCAGGTTCATTCCTAGATAATGCACTCAAAGGGCACTAAGCATAGAGTGTGAAAACTGAGTTTCCTTGAGAGCTGCTTGGAAGCCTGATGGTGTGTGAAGTTAGTGAGCCAAATGGAGTTGTTCTGCCACAAGAACCACTCGGCTGATCCTTCTTCAATATGCCCTTCACCAACATGCAGTGTTTCCTTGATTGAATTAGCTCTCACACCAATATTTGCGTCTAGAACCTTTGCATTGAGGGCTATCTGAAAACGGCTGTGGCGCTGAAGTTGCCTGTGAATGTGGAGTTGGTGGCATGTGAAACCCGCATGTGGAGCATTCGTTTGTGTGGGATGCTGACCAAGCTTCATTTCAGTCCTAGGCACACAAAGAGCACTAAGCATAGAGTGTGAAAACTGAGGTTCCTTGAGAGCTGCTTGGAAGCCTGATGGTGTGTGAAGTTAGTGAGCCAAATGGAGTTGTTCTCCCACAAGAACCACTCGGCTGATCCTTCTTCAATATGCCCTTCACCAACATGCAGTGTTTCCTTGATTGAATTAGCTCTCACACCAATATTTGCGTCTAGAGCCTTTGCTTTGAGGGCTATCTGAAAACGGCTGTGGCGCTGAAGTTGCCTGTGAATGTGGAGTTGGTGGCATGTGAAACCCGCATGTGGAGCATTCGTTTGTGTGGGATGCTCTACCAGGTTCATTCCTACATAATGCACTCAAAGGGCACTAAGCATAGAGTGTGAAAACTGAGTTTCCTTGAGAGCTGCTTGGAAGCTTGATGGTGTCCGAAGTTAGTGAGCCGAATGGAGTTGTTCTCCCACAAGAACCACTTGGCTGATCCTTCTTCAATATGCCCTTCACCAACATGCAGTGTTTCCTTGATTGAATTAGCTCTCACACCAATATTTGCGTCTAGAGCCTTTGCATTGAGGGCTATCTGAAAACGGCTGTGGCGCTGAAGTTGCCTGTGAATGTGGAGTTGGTGGCATGTGAAACCCGCATGTGGAGCATTCGTTTGTGTGGGATGCTCTACCAGGTTCATTCCTAGATAATGCACTCAAAGGGCACTAAGCATAGAGTGTGAAAACTGAGTTTCCTTGAGAGCTGCTTGGAAGCCTGATGGTGTGCGAAGTTAGTGAGCCGAATGGAGTTGTTCTCCCACAAGAACCACTTGGCTGATCCTTCTTCAATATGCCCTTCACCAACATGCAGTGTTTCCTTGATTGAATTAGCTCTCACACCAATATTTGCGTCTAGAGCCTTTGCATTGAGGGCTATCTGAAAACGGCTGTGGCGCTGAAGTTGCCTGTGAATGTGGAGTTGGTGGCATGTGAAACCTGCATGTGGAGCATTCGTTTGTGTGGGATGCTCTACCAGGTTCATTCCTAGATAATGCACTCAAAGGGCACTAAGCATAGAGTGTGAAAACTGAGTTTCCTTGAGAGCTGCTTGGAAGCCTGATGGTGTGTGAAGTTAGTGAGCCAAATGGAGTTGTTCTCCCACAAGAACCACTCTGCTGATCCTTCTTCAATATGCCCTTCACCAACATGCAGTGTTTCCTTGATTGAATTAGCTCTCACACCAATATTTGCGTCTAGAGCCTTTGCATTGAGGGCTATCTGAAAACGGCTGTGGCGCTGAAGTTGCCTGTGAATGTGGAGTTGGTGGCATGTGAAACCCGCATGTGGAGCATTCGTTTGTGTGGGATGCTCTGCCAGGTTCATTCCTAGATAATGCACTCAAAGGGCACTAAGCATAGAGTGTGAAAACTGAGTTTCCTTGAGAGCTGCTTGGAAGCCTGATGGTGTGTGAAGTTAGTGAGCCAAATGGAGTTGTTCTGCCACAAGAACCACTCGGCTGATCCTTCTTCAATATTCCCTTCACCAACATGCAGTGTTTCCTTGATTGAATTAGCTCTCACACCAATATTTGCGTCTAGAGCCTTTGCATTGAGGGCTATCTGAAAATGGCTGTGGTACTGAAGTTGCCTGTGAATGTGGAGTTGGTGGCATGTGAAACCCGCATGTGGAGCATTCGTTTGTGTGGGATGCTCTACCAGATTCATTCCTAGATAATGCACTCAAAGGGCACTAAGCATAGAGTGTGAAAACTGAGTTTCCTTGAGAGCTGCTTGGAAGCCTGATGGTGTGTGAAGTTAGTGAGCCAAATGGAGTTGTTCTCCCACAAGAACCACTCGGCTGATCCTTCTTCAATATGCCCTTCACCAACATGCAGTGTTTCCTTGATTGAATTAGCTCTCACACCAATATTTGCGTCTAGAGCCTTTGCATTGAGGGCTATCTGAAAACGGCTGTGGCGCTGAAGTTGCCTGTGAATGTGGAGTTGGTGGCATGTGAAACCCGCATGTGGAGCATTCGTTTGTGTGGGATGCTCTACCAGGTTCATTCCTAGATAATGCACTCAAAGGGCACTAAGCATAGAGTGTGAAAACTGAGTTTCCTTGAGAGCTGCTTGGAAGCCTGATGGTGTGTGAAGTTAGTGAGCCAAATGGGGTTGTTCTCCCACAAGAACCACTCGGCTGATCCTTCTTCAATATGCCCTTCACCAACATGCAGTGTTTCCTTGATTGAATTAGCTCTCACACCAATATTTGCATCTAGAGCCTTTGCATTGAGGGCTATCTGAAAATGGCTGTGGCGCTGTAGTTGCCTGTGAATGTGGAGTTGGTGGCATGTGAAACCCGCATGTGGAGCTTCGTTTGTGTGGGATGCTCTACCAGGTTCATTCCTAGATAATGCACTTAAAGGGCACTAAGCATAGAGTGTGAAAACTGAGTTTCCTTGAGAGCTGCTTGGAAGCCTGATGGTGTGTGAAGTTAGTGAGTCAAATGGAGTTGTTCTGCCACAAGAACCACTCGGCTGATCCTTCTTCAATATGCCCTTCACCAACATGCAGTGTTTCCTTGATTGAATTAGCTCTCACACCAATATTTGCGTCTAGAGCCTTTGCATTGAGGGCTATCTGAAAACGGCTGTGGCGCTGAAGTTGCCTGTGAATGTGGAGTTGGTGGCATGTGAAACCCGCATGTGGAGCATTCGTTTATGTGGGATGCCCTACCAGGTTCATTCCTAGATAATGCTCTCAAAGGGCACTAAGCATAGAGTGTGAAAACTGAGTTTCCTTGAGAGCTGCTTGGAAGCCTGATTGTGTGTGAAGTTAGTGAGCCAAATGGAGTTGTTCTCCCACAAGAACCACTCGGCTGATCCTTCTTCAATATGCCCTTCACCAACATGCAGTGTTTCCTTGATTGAATTAGCTCTCACACCAATATTTGCGTCTAGAGCCTTTGCATTGAGGGCTATCTGAAAACGGCTGTGGCGCTGAAGTTGCCTGTGAATGTGGAGTTGTTGGCATGTGAAACCCGCATGTGGAGCATTCGTTTGTGTGGGATTCTCACCAAGCTTCATTTCAGTCCTAGGCACTCAAAGGGCACTAAGCATAGAGTGTGAAAACTGAGTTTCCTTGAGAGCTGCTTGGAAGCCTGATGGTGTGTGAAGTTAGTGAGCCAAATGGAGTTGTTCTCCCACAAGAACCACTCGGCTGATCCTTCTTCAATATGCCCTTCACCAACATGCAGTGTTTCCTTGATTGAATTAGCTCTCACACCAATATTTGCGTCTAGAGCCTTTGCATTGAGGGCTATCTGAAAACGGCTGTGGCGCTGAAGTTGCCTGTGAATGTGGAGTTGGTGGCATGTGAAACCCGCATGTGGAGCATTCGTTTGTGTGGGATGCTCTACCAGGTTCATTCCTAGATAATGCACTCAAAGGGCACTAAGCATAGAGTGTGAAAACTGAGTTTCCTTGAGAGCTGCTTGGAAGCCTGATGGTGTGTGAAGTTAGTGAGCCAAATGGAGTTGTTCTGCCACAAGAACCACTCGGCTGATCCTTCTTCAATATGCCCTTCACCAACATGCAGTGTTTCCTTGATTGAATTAGCTCTCACACCAATATTTGCGTCTAGAGCCTTTGCATTGAGGGTATCTGAAAACGGCTGTGGCGCTGAAGTTGCCTGTGAATGTGGAGTTGGTGGCATGTGAAACCCGCATGTGGAGCATTCGTTTGTGTGGGATGCTGACCAAGCTTCATTTCAGTCCTAGGCACACAAAGAGCACTAAGCATAGAGTGTGAAAACTGAGTTTCCTTGAGAGCTGCTTGGAAGCCTGATGGTGTGTGAAGTTAGTGAACCAAATGGAGTTGTTCTCCCACAAGAACCACTCGGCTGATCCTTCTTCAATATGCCCTTCACCAACATGCAGTGTTTTCTTGATTGAATTAGCTCTCACACCAATATTTGCGTCTAGAGCCTTTGCATTGAGGGCTATCTGAAAACGGCTGTGGCGCTGAAGTTGCCTGTGAATGTGGAGTTGGTGGCATGTGAAACCCGCATGTGGAGCATTCGTTTGTGTGGGATGCTCTACCAGGTTCATTCCTACATAATGCACTCAAAGGGCACTAAGCATAGAGTGTGAAAACTGAGTTTCCTTGAGAGCTGCTTGGAAGCCTGATGGTGTGTGAAGTTAGTGAGCCAAATGGAGTTGTTCTCCCACAAGAACCTCTCGGCTGATCCTTCTTCAATATGCCCTTCACCAACATGCAGTGTTTCCTTGATTGAATTAGCTCTCACACCAATATTTGCGTCTAGAGCCTTTGCATTGAGGGCTATCTGAAAACGGCTGTGGCGCTGAAGTTGCCTGTGAATGTGGAGTTGGTGGCATGTGAAACCCGCATGTGGAGCATTCGTTTGTGTGGGATGCTCTACCAGGTTCATTCCTAGATAATGCACTCAAAGGGCACTAAGCATAGAGTGTGAAAACTGAGTTTCCTTGAGAGCTGC
>NW_026700352.1:0-159861 GCF_030435755.1 Ochotona princeps | reverse complement strand
TGCTCTCAAGGAAACTCAGTTTTCACACTCTATGCTTAGTGCCCTTTGAGTGCCTAGGACTGAAATGAACCTGGTCGAGCATCCCACACAAACGAATGCTCCACATGCGGGTTTCACATGCCACCAACTCCCATTCTCAGGCAACTTCAGTGCCACAGCCGTTTTCAGATAGCCCTCAATGCAAAGGCTCTAGACGCAAATATTGGTGTGAGAGCTAATTCAATCAAGAAAACACTGCATGTTGGTGAAGGGCATATTGAAGAATAATCAGCTGAGTGGTTCTTGTGGGAGAACAACTCCATTTGGCTCACTAACTTCACATACCTTCAGGCTTCCAAGCAGCTCTCAAGGAAACTCAGTTTTCACACTCTATGCTTAGTGCCCTTTGAGGGCATTATCTAGGAATGTGGTCGAGCATCCCACAAACGAATGCTCCACATGCGGGTTTCACATGCCACCAACTCCACATTCTCAGGCAACTTCAGCGCCACAGCCGTTTTCAGATAGCCCTCAATGCAAAGACTCTAGACACAAATATTGGTGTGAGAGCTAATTCAATCAAGGAAACACTGCATGTTGGTGAAGGGCATATTGAAGAAGGATCAGCCGAGTGGTTCTTGTGGGAGAACAACTCCATTTGGCTCACTAACTTCACACACCATCAGGCTTCCAAGCAGCTCTCAAGGAAACTCAGTTTTCACACTCTATGCTTAGTGCCCTTTGAGTGCATTATCTAGGAATGAACCTGGTAGAGCATCCACAAAAACGAATGCTCCACATGCGGGTTTCACATGCCACCAACTCCACATTCTCAGGCAACTTCAGCGCCACAGCCGTTTTCAGATAGCCCTCAATGCAAAGGCTCCAGACACAAATATTGGTGTGAGAGCTAATTCAATCAAGGAAACACTGCATGTTGGTGAAGGGCATATTGAAGAAGGATCAGCCGAGTGGTTCTTGTGGGAGAACAACTCCATTTGGCTCACTAACTTCACACACCATCAGGCTTAAAAGCAGCTCTCAAGGAAACTCAGTTTTCACACTCTATGCTTAGTGCCCTTTGAGTGCATTATCTAGGAATGAAGCTTGGTGAGCATCCCACACAAACGAATGCTCCACATGCGGGTTTCACATGCCACCAACTCCACATTCACAGGCAACTTCAGCGCCATAGCCGTTTTCAGATAGCCCTCAATGCATAGGCACTTGACGCAAATATTGGTTGTGAGAGCTAATTCAATCAAGGAAACACTGCATGTTGGTGAAGGGCATATTGAAGAAGGATCAGCCGAGTGGTTCTTGTGGGAGAACAACTCCATCTGGCTCACTAACTTCACACACCATCAGGCTTCCAAGCAGCTCTCAAGGAAACTCAGTTTTCACACTCTATGCTTAGTGCCCTTTGACGGCATTATCTAGGAATGAACCTGGTAGAGCATCCCACACAAACGAATGCTCCACATGCGGGTTTCACATGCCACCAACTCCACATTCACAGGCAACTTCAGCGCCACAGCCGTTTTCAGATAGCCCTCAATGCAAAGGCTCTAGACGCAAATATTGGTGTGAGAGCTAATTCAATCAAGGAAACACTGCATGTTGGTGAAGGGCATATTGAAGAAGGATCAGCCGAGTGGTTCTTGTGGGAGAACAACTCTATTTGGCTCACTAACTTCACACACCATCAGGCTTCCAAGCAGCTCTCAAGGAAACTCAGTTTTCACACTCTATGCTTAGTGCCCTTTGAGGGCATTATCTAGGAATGAACCTGGTCGAGCATCACACAAACGAATGGTCCACATGCGGGTTTCACATGCCACCAACTCCACATTCTCAGGCAACTTCAGCGCCACAGCCGTTTTCAGATAGCCCTCAATGCAAAGGCTCCAGACACAAATATTGGTGTGAGAGCTAATTCAATCAAGGAAACACTGCATGTTGGTGAAGGGCATATTGAAGAAGAATCAGCCGAGTGGTTCTTGTGGGAGAACAACTCAATTTGGCTCACTAACTTCACACACCATCAGGCTTCCAAGCAGCTCTCAAGGAAACTCAGTTTTCACACTCTATGCTTAGTGCCCTTTGAGTGCCTACGACTGAAATGAAGCTTGGTGAGCATCCCACACAAACGAATGCTCCACATGCGGGTTTCACATGCCACCAACTCCACATTCTCAGGCAACTTCAGCGCCACAGCCGTTTTCAGATAGCCCTCAATGCAAAGGCTCTAGACGCAAATATTGGTGTGAGAGCTAATTCAATCAAGGAAACACTGCATGTTGGTGAAGGGCATATTGAAGAAGGATCAGCCGAGTGGTTCTTGTGGGAGAACAACTCCATTTGGCTCACTAACTTCACACACCATCAGGCTTCCAAGCAGCTCTCAAGGAAACTCAGTTTTCACACTCTATGCTTAGTGCCCTTTGAGTGCATTATCTAGGAATGAACCTGGTAGAGCATCCCACACAAACGAATGCTCCACATGCGGGTTTCACATGCCACCAACTCCACATTCACAGGCAACTTCAGCACCACAGCCATTTTCAGATAGCCCTCAATGAAAAGGCTCTAGACACAAATATTGGTGTGAGAGCTAATTCAATCAAGGAAACACTGCATGTTGGTGAAGGGCATATTGAAGAAGGATCAGCCGAGTGGTTCTTGTGGGAGAACAACTCCATTTGGCTCACTAACTTCACACACCATCAGGCTTCCAAGCAGCTCTCAAGGAAACTCAGTTTTCACACTCTATGCTTAGTGCCCTTTGAGTGCCTAGGACTGAAATGAAGCTTGGTGAGCATCCCACACAAACGAATGCTCCACATGCGGGTTTCACATGCCACCAACTCCACATTCACAGGCAACTTCAGCGCCACAGCCGTTTTCAGATAGCCTTCAATGCATAGGCACTTGACGCAAATATTGGTGTGAGAGCTAATTCAATCAAGGAAACACTGCATGTTGGTGAAGGGCATATTGAAGAAGGATCAGCCGAGTGGTTCTTGTGGGAGAACAACTCCATCTGGCTCACTAACTTCACACACCATCAGGCTTCCAAGCAGCTCTCAAGGAAACTCAGTTTTCACACTCTATGCTTAGTGCCCTTTGAGTGCCTAGGACTGAAATGAACCTGGTAGAGCATCCCACACAAACGAATGCTCCACATGCGGGTTTCACATGCCACCAACTCCACATTCTCAGGCAACTTCAGTGCCACAGCCGTTTTCAGATAGCCCTCAATGCAAAGGCTCTAGACGCAAATATTGGTTGTGAGAGCTAATTCAATCAAGGAAACACTGCATGTTGGTGAAGGGCATATTGAAGAAGGATCAGCCGAGTGGTTCTTGTGGGAGAACAACTCCATTTGGCTCACTAACTTCACACACCATCAGGCTTCCAAGCAGCTCTCAAGGAAACTCAGTTCTCACACTCTATGCTTAGTGCCCTTTGAGTGCCTAGGACTGAAATGAAGCTTGGTGAGCATCCCACACAAACCAATGCTCCACATGCGGGTTTCACATGCCACCAACTCCACATTCACAGGCAACTTCAGCGCCACAGCCGTTTTCAGATAGCCCTCAATGCAAAGGCTCTAGATGCAAATATTGGTGTGAGAGCTAATTCAATCAAGGAAACACTGCATGTTGGTGAAGGGCATATTGAAGAAGGATCAGCCGAGTGGTTCTTGTGGGAGAACAACTCCATTTGGCTCACTAACTTCACACACCATCAGGCTTCCAAGCAGCTCTCAAGGAAACTCAGTTTTCACACTCTATGCTTAGTGCCCTTTGAGGGCATTATCTAGGAATGAACCTGGTAGAGCATCCCACACAAACGAATGCTCCACATGCGGGTTTCACATGCCACCAACTCCACATTCACAGGCAACTTCAGCGCCACAGCCGTTTTCAGATAGCCCTCAATGCAAAGGCTCTAGACGCAAATATTGGTGTGAGAGCTAATTCAATCAAGGAAACACTGCATGTTGGTGAAGGGCATATTGAAGAAGGATCAGCCGAGTGGTTCTTGTGGGAGAACAACTCCATCTGGCTCACTAACTTCACACACCATCAGGCTGCCAAGCAGCTCTCAAGGAAACTCAGTTTTCACACTCTATGCTTAGTGCCCTTTGAGTGCATTATCTAGGAATGAACCTGGTAGAGCATCCCACACAAACGAATGCTCCACATGCGGGTTTCACATGCCACCAACTCCACATTCTCAGGCAACTTCAGCGCCACAGCCGTTTTCAGATAGCCCTCAATGCAAAGGCTCTAGACGCAAATATTGGTGTGAGAGCTAATTCAATCAAGGAAACACTGCATGTTGGTGAAGGGCATATTGAAGAAGGATCAGCCGAGTGGTTCTTGTGGGAGAACAACTCCATTTGGCTCACTAACTTCACACACCATCAGGCTTCCAAGCAGCTCTCAAGGAAACTCAGTTTTCACACTCTATGCTTAGTGCCCTTTGAGTGCCTAGGACTGAAATGAAGCTTGGTGAGCATCCCACACAAACGAATGCTCCACATGCGGGTTTCACATGCCACCAACTCCACATTCACAGGCAACTTCCGCGCCACTGCCGTTTTCAGATAGCCCTCAATGCAAAGGCTCTAGACGCAAATATTGGTGTGAGAGCTAATTCATTCAAGGAAACACTGCATGTTGGTGAAGGGCAAATTGAAGAAGGATCAGCCGAGTGGTTCTTGTGGGAGAAAAACTCCATCTGGCTCACTAACATCACACACCATCAGGCTTCCAAGCAGCTCTCAAGGAAACTCAGTTTTCACACTCTATGCTTAGTGCCCTTTGAGGGTATTATCTAGGAATGAACCTGGTCGAGCATCACACAAACGAATGCTCCACATGCGGGTTTCACATGCCACCAATTCCACATTCACAGGCAACTTCAGCGCCACAGCCGTTTTCAGATAGCCCTCAATGCAAAGGCTCTAGACACAAATATTAGTGTGAGAGCTAATTCAATCAAGGAAACACTGCATGTTGGTGAAGGGCATATTGAAGAAGGATCAGCCGAGTGGTTCTTGTGGGAGAACAACTCCATTTGCTCACTAACTTCACACACCATCAGGCTTCCAAGCAGCTCTCAAGGAAACTCAGTTTTCACACTCTATGCTTAGTGCCCTTTGAGTGCCTAGGACTGAAATGAAGCTTGGTGAGCATCCCACACAAACGAATGCTCCACATGCGGGTTTCACATGCCACCAACTCCACATTCACAGGCAACTTCAGCGCCACAGCCGTTTTCAGATAGCCCTCAATGCAAAGGCTCTAGACGCAAATATTGGTGTGAGAGCTAATTCAATCAAGGAAACACTGCATGTTGGTGAAGGGCATATTGAAGAAGGATCAGCCGAGTGGTTCTTGTGGGAGAACAACTCCATTTGGCTCACTAACTTCACACACCATCAGGCTTCCAAGCAGCTCTCAAGGAAGCTCAGTTTTCACACTCTATGCTTAGTGCCCTTTGAGTGCCTAGGACTGAAATGAAGCTTGGTGAGCATCCCACAAGCGAATGCTCCACATGCGGGTTTCACATGCCACCAACTCCACATTCACAGGCAACTTCAGCGCCACAGCCGTTTTCAGATAGCCCTCAATGCAAAGGCTCTAGACGCAAATATTGGTGTGAGAGCTAATTCAATCAAGGAAACACTGCATGTTGGTGAAGGGCATATTGAAGAAGGATCAGCCGAGTGGTTCTTGTGCGAGAACAACTCCATTTGGCTCACTAACTTCACACACCATCAGGCTTCCAAGCAGCTCTCAAGGAAACTCAGTTTTCACACTCTATGCTTAGTGCCCTTTGAGGATATTATCTAGGAATGAACCTGGTCGAGCATCACACAAACGAATGCTCCACATGCGGGTTTCACATGCCACCAATTCCACATTCACAAGCAACTTCAGCGCCACAGCCATTTTCAGATAGCCCTCAATGCAAAGGCTCTAGACACAAATATTAGTGTGAGAGCTAATTCAATCAAGGAAACACTGCATGTTGGTGAAGGGCATATTGAAGAAGGATCAGCCGAGTGGTTCTTGTGGGAGAACAACTCCATTTGGCTCACTAACTTCACACACCATCAGGCTTCCAAGCAGCTCTCAAGGAAACTCAGTTTTCACACTCTATGCTTAGTGCCCTTTGAGGGCATTATCTAGGAATGAACATGGTAGAGAATCCCACACAAACGAATGCTCCACATGCGGGTTTCACATGCCACCAACTCCGCATTCACAGGCAACTTCAGCGCCACAGCCGTTTTCAGATAGCCCTCAATGCAAAGGCTCTAGACGCAAATATTGGTGTGAGAGCTAATTCAATCAAGGAAACACTGCATGTTGGTGAAGGGCATATTGAAGAAGGATCAGCCGAGTGGTTCTTGTGGGAGAACAACTCCATCTGGCTCACTAACTTCACACACCATCAGGCTTCCAAGCAGCTCTCAAGGAAACTCAGTTTTCACACTCTATGCTTAGTGCCCTTTGAGTGCCTAGGACTGAAATGAAGCTTGGTGAGCATCCCACACAAACCAATGCTCCACATGCGGGTTTCACATGCCACCAACTCCACATTCACAGGCAACTTCAGCGCCACAGCCGTTTTCAGATAGCCCCTCAATGCAAAGGCTCTAGACGCAAATATTGGTGTGAGAGCTAATTCAATCAAGGAAACACTGCATGTTGGTGAAGGGCATATTGAAGAAGGATCAGCCGAGTGGTTCTTGTGGGAGAACAACTCCATTTGGCTCACTAACTTCACACACCATCAGGCTTCCAAGCAGCTCTCAAGGAAACTCAGTTTTCACACTCTATGCTTAGTGCTCTTTGAGGGCATTATCTAGGAATGAACCTGGTAGAGCATCCCACACAAACGAATGCTCCACATGCGGGTTTCACATGCCACCAACTCCGCATTCACAGGCAACTTCAGCGCCACAGCCGTTTTCAGATAGCCCTCAATGCAAAGGCTCTAGACGCAAATATTGGTGTGAGAGCTAATTCAATCAAGGAAACACTGCATGTTGGTGAAGGGCATATTGAAGAAGGATCAGCCGAGTGGTTCTTGTGGGAGAACAACTCCATCTGGCTCACTAACTTCACACACCATCAGGCTTCCAAGCAGCTCTCAAGGAAACTCAGTTTTCACACTCTATGCTTAGTGCCCTTTGAGTGCATTATCTAGGAATGAACCTGGTAGAGCATCACACACAAACGAATGCTCCACATGCGGGTTTCACATGCCACCAACTCCACATTCTCAGGCAACTTCAGCGCCACAGCCGTTTTCAGATAGCCCTCAATGCAAAGGCTCTAGACGCAAATATTGGTGTGAGAGCTAATTCAATCAAGGAAACACTGCATGTTGGTGAAGGGCATATTGAAGAAGGATCAGCCGAGTGGTTCTTGTGGGAGAACAACTCCATTTGGCTCACTAACTTCACACACCATCAGGCTTCCAAGCAGCTCTCAAGGAAACTCAGTTTTCACACTCTATGCTTAGTGCCCTTTGAGTGCCTAGGACTGAAATGAAGCTTGGTGAGCATCCCACACAAACGAATGCTCCACATGCGGGTTTCACATGCCACCAACTCCACATTCACAGGCAACTTCAGTGCCACAGCCGTTTTCAGATAGCCCTCAATGCATAGGCACTTGAATCAAATATTGGTGTGAGAGCTAATTCAATCAAGGAAACACTGCATGTTGGTGAAGGGCATATTGAAGAAGGATCAGCCGAGTGGTTCTTCTGGGAGAACAACTCCATCTGGCTCACTAACTTCACACACCATCAGGCTTCCAAGCAGCTCTCAAGGAAACTCAGTTTTCACACTCTATGCTTAGTGCCCTTTGAGTGCATTATCTAGGAATGAACCTGGTAGAGCATCCCACACAAATGAATGCTCCACATGCGGGTTTCACATGCCACCAACTCCACATTCTCAGGCAACTTCAGCGCCACAGCCGTTTTCAGATAGCCCTCAATGCAAAGGCTCTAGACGCAAATATTGGTGTGAGACCTAATTCAATCAAGGAAACACTGCATGTTGGTGAAGGGCATATTGAAGAAGGATCAGCCGAGTGGTTCTTGTGGGAGAACAACTCCATTGGCTCACTAACTTCACACACCATCAGGCTTCCAAGCAGCTCTCAAGGAAACTCAGTTTTCACACTCTATGCTTAGTGCCCTTTGAGTGCATTATCTAGGAATGAACCTGGTAGAGCATCCCACACAAACGAATGCTCCACATGCGGGTTTCACATGCCACCAACTCCACATTCACAGGCAACTTCAGCGCCACAGCCGTTTTCAGATAGCCCTCAGTGCAAAGGCTCTAGACGCAAATATTTGTGTGAGAGCTAATTCAATCAAGGAAACACTGCATGTTGGTGAAGGGCATATTGAAGAAGGATCAGCCGAGTGGTTCTTGTGGGAGAACAACTCCATTTGGCTCACTAACTTCACACACCATCAGGCTTCCAAGCAGCTCTCAAGGAAACTCAGTTTTCACACTCTATGCTTAGTGCCCTTTGAGTGCCTAGGACTGAAATGAAGCTTGGTGAGCATCCCACACAAACGAATGCTCCACATGCGGGTTTCACATGCCACCAACTCCACATTCACAGGCAACTTCAGCGCCACAGCCGTTTTCAGATAGCCCTCAATGCAAAGGCTCTAGACGCAAATATTGGTGTGAGAGCTAATTCAATCAAGGAAACACTGCATGTTGGTGAAGGGCATATTGAAGAAGGATCAGCCGAGTGGTTCTTGTGGGAGAACAACTCCATTTGGCTCACTAACTTCACACACCATCAGGCTTCCAAGCAGCTCTCAAGGAAGCTCAGTTTTCACACTCTATGCTTAGTGCCCTTTGAGTGCCTAGGACTGAAATGAAGCTTGGTGAGCATCCCACAAGCGAATGCTCCACATGTGGGTTTCACATGCCACCAACTCCACATTCACAGGCAACTTCAGCGCCACAGCCGTTTTCAGATAGCCCTCAATGCAAAGGCTCTAGACGCAAATATTGGTGTGAGAGCTAATTCAATCAAGGAAACACTGCATGTTGGTGAAGGGCATATTGAAGAAGGATCAGCCGAGTGGTTCTTGTGGGAGAACAACTCCATTTGGCTCACTAACTTCACACACCATCAGGCTTCCAAGCAGCTCTCAAGGAAACTCAGTTTTCACACTCTATGCTTAGTGCCCTTTGAGGGTATTATCTAGGAATGAACCTGGTCGAGCATCACACAAACGAATGCTCCACATGCGGGTTTCACATGCCACCAATTCCACATTCACAGGCAACTTCAGCGCCACAGCCATTTTCAGATAGCCCTCAATGCAAAGGCTCTAGACACAAATATTAGTGTGAGAGCTAATTCAATCAAGGAAACACTGCATGTTGGTGAAGGGCATATTGAAGAAGGATCAGCCGAGTGGTTCTTGTGGGAGAACAACTCCATTTGCTCACTAACTTCACACACCATCAGGCTTCCAAGCAGCTCTCAAGGAAACTCAGTTTTCACACTCTATGCTTAGTGCCCTTTGAGTGCATTATCTAGGAATGAACCTGGTAGAGCATCACACACAAACGAATGCTCCACATGCGGGTTTCACATGCCACCAACTCCACATTCACAGGCAACTTCAGCGCCACAGCCGTTTTCAGATAGCCCTCAGTGCAAAGGCTCTAGACGCAAATATTGGTGTGAGAGCTAATTCAATCAAGGAAACACTGCATGTTGGTGAAGGGCATATTGAAGAAGGATCAGCCGAGTGGTTCTTGTGGGAGAACAACTCCATTTGGCTCACTAACTTCACACACCATCAGGCTTCCAAGCAGCTCTCAAGGAAACTCAGTTTTCACACTCTATGCTTAGTGCCCTTTGAGTGCCTAGGACTGAAATGAAGCTTGGTGAGCATCCCACACAAACGAATGCTCCACATGCGGGTTTCACATGCCACCAACTCCACATTCACAGGCAACTTCAGCGCCACAGCCGTTTTCAGATAGCCCTCAATGCAAAGGCTCTAGACGCAAATATTGGTGTGAGACCTAATTCAATCAAGGAAACACTGCATGTTGGTGAAGGGCATATTGAAGAAGGATCAGCCGAGTGGTTCTTGTGGGAGAACAACTCCATTTGGCTCACTAACTTCACACACCATCAGGCTTCCAAGCAGCTCTCAAGGAAGCTCAGTTTTCACACTCTATGCTTAGTGCCCTTTGAGTGCCTAGGACTGAAATGAAGCTTGGTGAGCATCCCACAAGCGAATGCTCCACATGCGGGTTTCACATGCCACCAACTCCACATTCACAGGCAACTTCAGCGCCACAGCCGTTTTCAGATAGCCCTCAATGCAAAGGCTCTAGACGCAAATATTGGTGTGAGAGCTAATTCAATCAAGGAAACACTGCATGTTGGTGAAGGGCATATTGAAGAAGGATCAGCCGAGTGGTTCTTGTGCGAGAACAACTCCATTTGGCTCACTAACTTCACACACCATCAGGCTTCCAAGCAGCTCTCAAGGAAACTCAGTTTTCACACTCTATGCTTAGTGCCCTTTGAGGGTATTATCTAGGAATGAACCTGGTCGAGCATCACACAAACGAATGCTCCACATGCGGGTTTCACATGCCACCAATTACACATTCACAAGCAATTTCAGCGCCACAGCCATTTTCAGATAGCCCTCAATGCAAAGGCTCTAGACACAAATATTAGTGTGAGAGCTAATTCAATCAAGGAAACACTGCATGTTGGTGAAGGGCATATTGAAGAAGGATCAGCCGAGTGGTTCTTGTGGGAGAACAACTCCATTTGGCTCACTAACTTCACACACCATCAGGCTTCCAAGCAGCTCTCAAGGAAACTCAGTTTTCACACTCTATGCTTAGTGCCCTTTGAGGGCATTATCTAGGAATGAACATGGTAGAGAATCCCACACAAACGAATGCTCCACATGCGGGTTTCACATGCCACCAACTCCACATTCTCAGGCAACTTCAGTGCCACAGCCGTTTTCAGATAGCCCTCAATGCAAAGGCTCTAGACGCAAATATTGGTGTGAGAGCTAATTCAATCAAGGAAACACTGCATGTTGGTGAAGGGCATATTGAAGAAGGATCAGCCGAGTGGTTCTTGTGGGAGAACAACTCCATTTGGCTCACTAACTTCACACACCATCAGGCTTCCATGCAGCTCTCAAGGAAACTCAGTTTTCACACTCTATGCTTAGTGCCATTTCAGTGCCTAGGACTGAAATGAACCTTGGTGAGCATCCCACACAAACGAATGCTCCACATGCGGGTTTCACATGCCACCAACTCCACATTCTCAGGCAACTTCAGCGCCACAGCCGTTTTCAGATAGCCCTCAATGCAAAGGCTATAGACGCAAATATTGGTGTGAGAGCTAATTCAATCAAGGAAACACTGCATGTTGGTGAAGTGCATATTGAAGAAGGATCAGCTGAGTGGTTCTTGTGGGAGAACAACTCCATTTGGCTCACTAACTTCACACACCATCAGGGTTCCAAGCAGCTCTCAAGGAAACTCAGTTTTCACACTCTATGCTTAGTGCCCTTTGAGGGCATTATCTAGGAATGAACCTGGTAGAGCATCCCACACAAACGAATGCTCCACATGCGGGTTTCACATGCCACCAACTCCACATTCTCAGGCAACTTCAGCGCCACAGCCGTTTTCAGATAGCCCTCAATGCAAAGGCGCTAGACGCAAATATTGGTGTGAGAGCTAATTCAATCAAGGAAACATTGCATGTTGGTGAAGGGCATATTGAAGAAGGATCAGCCGAGTGGTTCTTGTGGGAGAACAACTCCATTTGGCTCACTAACTTCACACACCATCAGGCTTCCAAGCAGCTCTCAAGGAAACTCAGTTTTCACAATCTATGCTTAGTGCCCTTTGAGTGCATTATCTAGGAATGAACCTGGTAGAGCATCCCACACAAACGAATGCTCCACATGCGGGTTTCACATGCCATCAACTCCACATTCACAGGCAACTTCAGCGCCACAGCCGTTTTCAGATAGCCCTCAATGCAAAGGCTCTAGACGCAAATATTGGTGTGAGAGCTAATTCAATCAAGGAAACACTGCATGTTGGTGAAGGGCATATTGAAGAAGAATCAGCCAAGGGTTTCTTGTATGAGAACAACTCCATTTGCTCACTAACTTCACACACCATCAGGCTTCCAAGCAGCTCTCAAGGAAACTCAGTTTTCACACTCTATGCTTAGTGCCCTTTGAGTGCCTATGACTGAAATGAAGCTTGGTGAGCATCCCACACAAACGAATGCTCCACATGCGGGTTTCACATGCCACCAACTCCACATTCACAGGCAACTTCAGCACCACAGCCGTTTTCAGATAGCCCTCAATGCAAAGGCTCTAGACGCAAATATTGGTGTGAGAGCTAATTCAATCAAGGAAACACTGCATGTTGGTGAAGGGCATATTGAAGAAGGATCAGCCGAGTGGTTCTTGTGGGAGAACAACTCCGTTTGGCTCACTAACTTCACACACCATCAGGCTTCCAAGCAGCTCTCAAGGAACCTCAGTTTTCACACTCTATGCTTAGTGCCCTTTGAGTGCATTATCTTGGAATGAACCTGGTAGAGCATCCCACACAAACGAATGCTCCACATGCGGGTTTCACATGCCACCAACTCCACATTCACAGGCAACTTCAGCGCCACAGCCGTTTTCAGATAGCCCTCAATGCAAAGGCTCTAGACGCAAATATTGGTGTGAGAGCTAATTCAATCAAGGAAACACTGCATGTTGGTGAAGGGCATATTGAAGAAGGATCAGCCGAGTGGTTCTTGTGGGAGAACAACTCCATTTGGCTCACTAACTTCACACACCATCAGGCTTCCATGCAGCTCTCAAGGAAACTCAGTTTTCACACTCTATGCTTAGTGCCCTTTCAGTGCCTAGGACTGAAATGAACCTTGGTGAGCATCCCACACAAACGAATGCTCCACATGCGGGTTTCACATGCCACCAACTCCACATTCACAGGCAACTTCAGTGCCACAGCCGTTTTCAGATAGCCCTCAATGCAAAGGCTCTAGACGCAAATATTGGTGTGAGAGCTAATTCAATCAAGGAAACACTGCATGTTGGTGAAGGGCATATTGAAGAAGAATCAGCCGAGTGGTTCTTGTGGGAGAACAACTCCATTTGGCTCACTAACTTCACACACCATCAGGCTTCCAAGCAGCTCTCAAGGAAACTCAGTTTTCACACTCTATGCTTAGTGCCCTTTGAGTGCATTATCTAGGAATGAACCTGGTAGAGCATCCCACACAAACGAATGCTCCACATGCGGGTTTCACATGCCACCAACTCCACATTCTCAGGCAACTTCAGCGCCACAGCCGTTTTCAGATAGCCCTCAATGCAAAGGCTCTAGACTCAAATATTGGTGTGAGAGCTAATTCAATCAAGGAAACACTGCATGTTGGTGAAGGGCATATTGAAGAAGGATCAGCCGAGTGGTTCTTGTGGGAGAACAACTCCATTTGGCTCACTAACTTCACACACCATCAGGCTTCCATGCAGCTCTCAAGGAAACTCAGTTTTCACACTCTATGCTTAGTGCCCTTTCAGTGCCTAGGACTGAAATGAACCTTGGTGAGCATCCCACACAAACGAATGCTCCACATGCGGGTTTCACATGCCACCAACTCCACATTCACAGGCAACTTCAGTGCCACAGCCGTTTTCAGATAGCCCTCAATGCAAAGGCTCTAGACGCAAATATTGGTGTGAGAGCTAATTCAATCAAGGAAACACTGCATGTTGGTGAAGGGCATATTGAAGAAGGATCAGCCGAGTGGTTCTTGTGGGAGAACAACTCCATTTGGCTCACTAACTTCACACACCATCAGGCTTCCAAGCAGCTCTCAAGGAAACTCAGTTTTCACACTCTATGCTTAGTGCCCTTTGAGGGCATTATCTAGGAATGAACCTGGTAGAGAATCCCACACAAACGAATGCTCCACATGCGGGTTTCACATGCTACCATCTCCACATTCTCAGGCAACCTCAGCGCTACAGCCGTTTTCAGATAGCCCTCAATGCAAAGGCTCTAGACGCAAATATTGGTGTGAGAGCTAATTTAATCAAGGAAACACTGCATGTTGGTGAAGGGCATATTGAAGAAGGATCAGCTGAGTGGTTCTTGTATGAGAACAACTCCATTTGGCTCACTAACTTCACACACCATCAGGCTTCCAAGCAGCTCTCAAGGAAACTCAGTTTTCACACTCTATGCTTAGTGCCCTTTGAGGGCATTATCTAGGAATGAACCTGGTAGAGCATCCCACACAAACGAATGCTCCACATGCGGGTTTCACATGCCACCAACTCCACATTCACAGGCAACTTCAGCGCCACAGCCGTTTTCAGATAGCCCTCAATGCAAAGGCTCTAGACGCAAATATTTGTGTGAGAGCTAATTCAATCAAGGAAACATTGCATGTTGGTGAAGGGCATATTGAAGAAGGATCAGCCGAGTGGTTCTTGTGGGAGAACAACTCCATTTGGCTCACTAACTTCACACACCATCAGGCTTCCAAGCAGCTCTCAAGGAAACTCAGTTTTCACAATCTATGCTTAGTGCCCTTTGAGTGCCTAGGACTGAAATGAAGCTTGGTGAGCATCCACACATACGAATGCTCCACATGCGGGTTTCACATGCCACCAACTCCACATTCACAGGCAACTTCAGCGCCACAGCCGTTTTCAGATAGCCCTCAATGCAAAGGCTCTAGACACAAATATTAGTGTGAGAGCTAATTCAATCAAGGAAACACTGCATGTTGGTGAAGGGCATATTGAAGAAGGATCAGCCGAGTGGTTCTTGTGGGAGAACAACTCCATTTGCTCACTAACTTCACACACCATCAGGCTTCCAAGCAGCTCTCAAGGAAACTCAGTTTTCACACTCTATGCTTAGTGCCCTTTGAGTGCATTATCTAGGAATGAACCTGGTAGAGCATCACACACAAACGAATGCTCCACATGCGGGTTTCACATGCCACCAACTCCACATTCACAGGCAACTTCAGCGCCACAGCCGTTTTCAGATAGCCCTCAGTGCAAAGGCTCTAGACGCAAATATTGGTGTGAGAGCTAATTCAATCAAGGAAACACTGCATGTTGGTGAAGGGCATATTGAAGAAGGATCAGCCGAGTGGTTCTTGTGGGAGAACAACTCCATTTGGCTCACTAACTTCACACACCATCAGGCTTCCAAGCAGCTCTCAAGGAAACTCAGTTTTCACACTCTATGCTTAGTGCCCTTTGAGTGCCTAGGACTGAAATGAAGCTTGGTGAGCATCCCACACAAACGAATGCTCCACATGCGGGTTTCACATGCCACCAACTCCACATTCACAGGCAACTTCAGCGCCACAGCCGTTTTCAGATAGCCCTCGATGCAAAGGCTCTAGACGCAAATATTGGTGTGAGACCTAATTCAATCAAGGAAACACTGCATGTTGGTGAAGGGCATATTGAAGAAGGATCAGCCGAGTGGTTCTTGTGGGAGAACAACTCCATTTGGCTCACTAACTTCACACACCATCAGGCTTCCAAGCAGCTCTCAAGGAAGCTCAGTTTTCACACTCTATGCTTAGTGCCCTTTGAGTGCCTAGGACTGAAATGAAGCTTGGTGAGCATCCCACAAGCGAATGCTCCACATGCGGGTTTCACATGCCACCAACTCCACATTCACAGGCAACTTCAGCGCCACAGCCGTTTTCAGATAGCCCTCAATGCAAAGGCTCTAGACGCAAATATTGGTGTGAGAGCTAATTCAATCAAGGAAACACTGCATGTTGGTGAAGGGCATATTGAAGAAGGATCAGCCGAGTGGTTCTTGTGGGAGAACAACTCCATTTGGCTCACTAACTTCACACACCATCAGGCTTCCAAGCAGCTCTCAAGGAAACTCAGTTTTCACACTCTATGCTTAGTGCCCTTTGAGGGTATTATCTAGGAATGAACCTGGTCGAGCATCACACAAACGAATGCTCCACATGCGGGTTTCACATGCCACCAATTACACATTCACAAGCAATTTCAGCGCCACAGCCATTTTCAGATAGCCCTCAATGCAAAGGCTCTAGACACAAATATTAGTGTGAGAGCTAATTCAATCAAGGAAACACTGCATGTTGGTGAAGGGCATATTGAAGAAGGATCAGCCGAGTGGTTCTTGTGGGAGAACAACTCCATTTGGCTCACTAACTTCACACACCATCAGGCTTCCAAGCAGCTCTCAAGGAAACTCAGTTTTCACACTCTATGCTTAGTGCCCTTTGAGGGCATTATCTAGGAATGAACATGGTAGAGAATCCCACACAAACGAATGCTCCACATGCGGGTTTCACATGCCACCAACTCCACATTCTCAGGCAACTTCAGTGCCACAGCCGTTTTCAGATAGCCCTCAATGCAAAGGCTCTAGACGCAAATATTGGTGTGAGAGCTAATTCAATCAAGGAAACACTGCATGTTGGTGAAGGGCATATTGAAGAAGGATCAGCCGAGTGGTTCTTGTGGGAGAACAACTCCATTTGGCTCACTAACTTCACACACCATCAGGCTTCCATGCAGCTCTCAAGGAAACTCAGTTTTCACACTCTATGCTTAGTGCCATTTCAGTGCTAGGACTGAAATGAACCTTGGTGAGCATCCCACACAAACGAATGCTCCACATGCGGGTTTCACATGCCACCAACTCCACATTCTCAGGCAACTTCAGCGCCACAGCCGTTTTCAGATAGCCCTCAATGCAAAGGCTATAGACGCAAATATTGGTGTGAGAGCTAATTCAATCAAGGAAACACTGCATGTTGGTGAAGTGCATATTGAAGAAGGATCAGCTGAGTGGTTCTTGTGGGAGAACAACTCCATTTGGCTCACTAACTTCACACACCATCAGGGTTCCAAGCAGCTCTCAAGGAAACTCAGTTTTCACACTCTATGCTTAGTGCCCTTTGAGGGCATTATCTAGGAATGAACCTGGTAGAGCATCCCACACAAACGAATGCTCCACATGCGGGTTTCACATGCCACCAACTCCACATTCTCAGGCAACTTCAGCGCCACAGCCGTTTTCAGATAGCCCTCAATGCAAAGGCTCTAGACGCAAATATTGGTGTGAGAGCTAATTCAATCAAGGAAACATTGCATGTTGGTGAAGGGCATATTGAAGAAGGATCAGCCGAGTGGTTCTTGTGGGAGAACAACTCCATTTGGCTCACTAACTTCACACACCATCAGGCTTCCAAGCAGCTCTCAAGGAAACTCAGTTTTCACAATCTATGCTTAGTGCCCTTTGAGTGCATTATCTAGGAATGAACCTGGTAGAGCATCCCACACAAACGAATGCTCCACATGCGGGTTTCACATGCCATCAACTCCACATTCACAGGCAACTTCAGCGCCACAGCCGTTTTCAGATAGCCCTCAATGCAAAGGCTCTAGACGCAAATATTGGTGTGAGAGCTAATTCAATCAAGGAAACACTGCATGTTGGTGAAGGGCATATTGAAGAAGGATCAGCCGAGTGGTTCTTGTGGGAGAACAACTCCGTTTGGCTCACTAACTTCACACACCATCAGGCTTCCAAGCAGCTCTCAAGGAACCTCAGTTTTCACACTCTATGCTTAGTGCCCTTTGAGTGCATTATCTTGGAATGAACCTGGTAGAGCATCCCACACAAACGAATGCTCCACATGCGGGTTTCACATGCCACCAACTCCACATTCACAGGCAACTTCAGCGCCACAGCCGTTTTCAGATAGCCCTCAATGCAAAGGCTCTAGACGCAAATATTGGTGTGAGAGCTAATTCAATCAAGGAAACACTGCATGTTGGTGAAGGGCATATTGAAGAAGGATCAGCCGAGTGGTTCTTGTGGGAGAACAACTCCATTTGGCTCACTAACTTCACACACCATCAGGCTTCCATGCAGCTCTCAAGGAAACTCAGTTTTCACACTCTATGCTTAGTGCCCTTTCAGTGCCTAGGACTGAAATGAACCTTGGTGAGCATCCCACACAAACGAATGCTCCACATGCGGGTTTCACATGCCACCAACTCCACATTCACAGGCAACTTCAGTGCCACAGCCGTTTTCAGATAGCCCTCAATGCAAAGGCTCTAGACGCAAATATTGGTGTGAGAGCTAATTCAATCAAGGAAACACTGCATGTTGGTGAAGGGCATATTGAAGAAGAATCAGCCGAGTGGTTCTTGTGGGAGAACAACTCCATTTGGCTCACTAACTTCACACACCATCAGGCTTCCAAGCAGCTCTCAAGGAAACTCAGTTTTCACACTCTATGCTTAGTGCCCTTTGAGTGCATTATCTAGGAATGAACCTGGTAGAGCATCCCACACAAACGAATGCTCCACATGCGGGTTTCACATGCCACCAACTCCACATTCTCAGGCAACTTCAGCGCCACAGCCGTTTTCAGATAGCCCTCAATGCAAAGGCTCTAGACTCAAATATTGGTGTGAGAGCTAATTCAATCAAGGAAACACTGCATGTTGGTGAAGGGCATATTGAAGAAGGATCAGCCGAGTGGTTCTTGTGGGAGAACAACTCCATTTGGCTCACTAACTTCACACACCATCAGGCTTCCATGCAGCTCTCAAGGAAACTCAGTTTTCACACTCTATGCTTAGTGCCCTTTCAGTGCCTAGGACTGAAATGAACCTTGGTGAGCATCCCACACAAACGAATGCTCCACATGCGGGTTTCACATGCCACCAACTCCACATTCACAGGCAACTTCAGTGCCACAGCCGTTTTCAGATAGCCCTCAATGCAAAGGCTCTAGACGCAAATATTGGTGTGAGAGCTAATTCAATCAAGGAAACACTGCATGTTGGTGAAGGGCATATTGAAGAAGGATCAGCCGAGTGGTTCTTGTGGGAGAACAACTCCATTTGGCTCACTAACTTCACACACCATCAGGCTTCCAAGCAGCTCTCAAGGAAACTCAGTTTTCACACTCTATGCTTAGTGCCCTTTGAGGGCATTATCTAGGAATGAACCTGGTAGAGAATCCCACACAAACGAATGCTCCACATGCGGGTTTCACATGCTACCAACTCACATTCTCAGGCAACCTCAGCGCTACAGCCGTTTTCAGATAGCCCTCAATGCAAAGGCTCTAGACGCAAATATTGGTGTGAGAGCTAATTTAATCAAGGAAACACTGCATGTTGGTGAAGGGCATATTGAAGAAGGATCAGCTGAGTGGTTCTTGTATGAGAACAACTCCATTTGGCTCACTAACTTCACACACCATCAGGCTTCAAGCAGCTCTCAAGGAAACTCAGTTTTCACACTCTATGCTTAGTGCCCTTTGAGGGCATTATCTAGGAATGAACCTGGTAGAGCATCCCACACAAACGAATGCTCCACATGCGGGTTTCACATGCCACCAACTCCACATTCACAGGCAACTTCAGCGCCACAGCCGTTTTCAGATAGCCCTCAATGCAAAGGCTCTAGACGCAAATATTTGTGTGAGAGCTAATTCAATCAAGGAAACATTGCATGTTGGTGAGGGCATATTGAAGAAGGATCAGCCGAGTGGTTCTTGTGGGAGAACAACTCCATTTGGCTCACTAACTTCACACACCATCAGGCTTCCAAGCAGCTCTCAAGGAAACTCAGTTTTCACAATCTATGCTTAGTGCCCTTTGAGTGCCTAGGACTGAAATGAAGCTTGGTGAGCATCCCACACATACGAATGCTCCACATGCGGGTTTCACATGCCACCAACTCCACATTCACAGGCAACTTCAGCGCCATAGCCGTTTTCAGATAGCCCTCAATGCAAAGGCTCTAGACGCAAATATTGGTGTGAGAGCTAATTCAATCAAGGAAACACTGCATGTTGGTGAAGGGCATATTGAAGAAGAATCAGCCAAGTGGTTCTTGTATGAGAACAACTCCATTTGCTCACTAACTTCACACACCATCAGGCTTCCAAGCAGCTCTCAAGGAAACTCAGTTTTCACACTCTATGCTTAGTGCCCTTTGAGTGCATTATCTAGGAATAAACCTGGTAGAGCATCTCACACAAACGAATGCTCCACATGCGGGTTTCACATGCCACCAACTCCGCATTCACAGGCAACTTCAGCGCCACAGCCGTTTTCAGATAGCCCTCAATGCAAAGGCTCTAGACGCAAATATTTGTGTGAGAGCTAATTCAATCAAGGAAACATTGCATGTTGGTGAAGGGCATATTGAAGAAGGATCAGCCGAGTGGTTCTTGTGGGAGAACAACTCCATTTGGCTCACTAACTTCACACACCATCAGGCTTCCAAGCAGCTCTCAAGGAAATTCAGTTTTCACACTCTATGCTTAGTGCCCTTTGAGTGCATTATAAGGAATGAACCTGGTAGAGCACCCACACAAACGAATGCTCCACATGCGGGTTTCACATGCCACCAACTCCACATTCTCAGGCAACTTCAGCGCCACAGCCGTTTTCAGATAGCCCTCAATGAAAAGGCTCTAGACGCAAATATTGGTGTGAGAGCTAATTCAATCAAGGAAACACTGCATGTTGGTGAAGGGCATATTGAAGAAAGATCAGCCGAGTGGTTCTTGTGGGAGAACAACTCCATTTGGCTCACTAACTTCACACACCATCAGGCTTCCATGCAGCTCTCAAGGAAACTCAGTTTTCACACTCTATGCTTAGTGCCCTTTGAGTGCCTAGGACTGAAATGAAGCTTGGTGAGCATCCCACACAAACGAATGCTCCACATGCGGGTTTCACATGCCACCAACTCCACATTCACAGGCAACTTCAGCGCCACAGCCGTTTTCAGATAGCCCTCAATGCAAAGGCTCTAGACGCAAATATTGGTGTGAGAGCTAATTCAATCAAGGAAACACTGCATGTTGGTGAAGGGCATATTGAAGAAGAATCAGCCGAATGGTTCTTGTGGGAGAACAACTCCATTTGGCTCACTAACTTCACACACCATCAGGCTTCCAAGCAGCTCTCAAGGAAACTCAGTTTTCACAATCTATGCTTAGTGCCCTTTGAGTGCCTAGCACTGAAATGAAGCTTGGTGAGCATCCCACACAAACGAATGCTCCACATGCGGGTTTCACATGCCACCAACTCCACATTCACAGGCAACTTCAGCGTTACAGCCGTTTTCAGATAGCCCTCAATGCAAAGGCTCTAGACGCAAATATTGGTGTGAGAGCTAATTCAATCAAGGAAACACTGCATGTTGGTGAAGGGCATATTGAAGAAGGATCAGCCGAGTGGTTCTTGTGGGAGAACAACTCCATTTGGCTCACTAACTTCACACACCATCAGGCTTCCAAGCAGTTCTCAAGGAACCTCAGTTTTCACACTCTATGCTTAGTGCCCTTTGAGTGCATTATCTAGGAATGAACCTGGTAGAGCATCCCACACAAACGAATGCTCCACATGCGGGTTTCACATGCCACCAACTCCACATTCTCAGGCAACTTCAGCGCCACAGCCGTTTTCAGATAGCCCTCAATGCAAAGGCTCTAGACTCAAATATTGGTGTGAGAGCTAATTCAATCAAGGAAACACTGCATGTTGGTGAAGGGCATATTGAAGAAGGATCAGCCGAGTGGTTCTTGTGGGAGAACAACTCCATTTGGCTCACTAACTTCACACACCATCAGGCTTCCAAGCAGCTCTCAAGGAACCTCAGTTTTCACACTCTATGCTTAGTGCCCTTTGAGGGCATTATCTAGGAATGAACCTGGTAGAGAATCCCACACAAACGAATGCTCCACATGCGGGTTTCACATGCTACCAACTCCACATTCACAGGCAACCTCAGCGCTACAGCCGTTTTCAGATAGCCCTCAATGCAAAGGCTCTAGACGCAAATATTGGTGTGAGAGCTAATTTAATCAAGGAAACACTGCATGTTGGTGAAGGGCATATTGAAGAAGGATCAGCTGAGTGGTTCTTGTGGGAGAACAACTCCATTTGGCTCACTAACTTCACACACCATCAGGCTTCCATGCAGCTCTCAAGGAAACTCAGTTTTCACACTCTATGCTTAGTGCCCTTTGAGGGCATTATCTAGGAATGAACCTGGTAGAGCATCCCACACAAACGAATGCTCCACATGCGGGTTTCACATGCCACCAACTCCACATTCTCAGGCAACTTCAGCGCCACAGCCATTTTCAGATAGCCCTCAATGCAAAGGCTCTAGACGCAAATATTGGTGTGAGAGCTAATTCAATCAAGGAAACATTGCATGTTGGTGAAGGGCATATTGAAGAAGGATCAGCCGAGTGGTTCTTGTGGGAGAACAACTCCATTTGGCTCACTAACTTCACACACCATCAGGCTTCCAAGCAGCTCTCAAGGAAACTCAGTTTTCACACTCTATGCTTAGTGCCCTTTGAGTGCCTAGGACTGAAATGAAGCTTGGTGAGCATCCCACACAAACCAATGCTCCACATGCGGGTTTCACATGCCACCAACTCCACATTCACAGGCAACTTCAGCGCCACAGCCGTTTTCAGATAGCCCTCAATGCAAAGGCTCTAGACGCAAATATTGGTGTGAGAGCTAATTCAATCAAGGAAACACTGCATGTTGGTGAAGGGCATATTGAAGAAGAATCAGCCGAATGGTTCTTGTGGGAGAACAACTCCATTTGGCTCACTAACTTCACACACCATCAGGCTTCCAAGCAGCTCTCAAGGAAACTCAGTTTTCACAATCTATGCTTAGTGCCCTTTGAGTGCCTAGGACTGAAATGAAGCTTGGTGAGCATCCCACACAAACGAATGCTCCACATGTGGGTTTCACATGCCACCAACTCCACATTCACAGGCAACTTCAGCGCCACAGCCGTTTTCAGATAGCCCTCAATGCAAAGGCTCTAGACGCAAATATTGGTGTGAGAGCTAATTCAATCAAGGAAACACTGCATGTTGGTGAAGGGCATATTGAAGAAGGATCAGCCGAGTGGTTCTTGTATGAGAACAACTCCATTTGCTCACTAACTTCACACACCATCAGGCTTCCAAGCAGCTCTCAAGGAACCTCAGTTTTCACACTCTATGCTTAGTGCCCTTTGAGGGCATTATCTAGGAATCAACCTGGTCAAGCATCACACAAATGAATGCTCCACATGCGGGTTTCACATGCCACCAACTCCACATTCACAGGCAACTTCAGCGCCACAGCCGTTTTCAGATAGAACTCAATGCAAAGGCTCTAGACACAAATATTGGTGTGAGAGCTAATTCAATCAAGGAAACACTGCATGTTGGTGAAGGGCATATTGAAGAAGGATCAGCCGAGTGGTTCTTGTGGGAGAACAACTCCATTTGGCTCACTAACTTCACACACCATCAGGCTTCCAAGCAGCTCTCAAGGAAACTCAGTTTTCACACTCTATGCTTAGTGCCCTTTGAGTGCATTATAAGGAATGATCCTGGTAGAGCATCCCACACAAACGAATGCTCCACATGCGGGTTTCACCTGCCACCAACTCCACATTCTCAGGCAACTTCAGCGCCACAGCCGTTTTCAGATAGCCCTCAATGCAAAGGCTCTAGACGCAAATATTGGTGTGAGAGCTAATTTAATCAAGGAAACACTGCATGTTGGTGAAGGGCATATTGAAGAAGGATCAGCCGAGTGGTTCTTGTGGGAGAACAACTCCATTTGGCTCACTAACTTCACACACCATCAGGCTTCCAAGCAGCTCTCAAGGAAACTCAGTTTTCACACTCTATGCTTAGTGCCCTTTGAGTGCCTAGGACTGAAATGAAGCTTGGTGAGCATCCCACACAAACGAATGCTCCACATGCGGGTTTCACATGCCACCAACTCCACATTCACAGGCAACTTCAGCGCCACAGCCGTTTTCAGATAGCCCTCAGTGCAAAGGCTCTAGACGCAAATATTGGTGTGAGAGCTAATTCAATCAAGGAAACACTGCATGTTGGTGAAGGGCATATTGAAGAAGGATCAGCCGAGTGGTTCTTGTGGGAGAACAACTAAATTTGGCTCACTAACTTCACACACCATCAGGCTTCCAAGCAGCTCTCAAGGAAACTCAGTTTTCACACTCTATGCTTAGTGCCCTTTGAGTGCCTAGACTGAAATGAAGCTTGGTGAGCATCCCACACAAACGAATGCTCCACATGCGGGTTTCACATGCCACCAACTCCACATTCTCAGGCAACTTCAGTGCCACAGCCGTTTTCAGATAGCCCTCAATGCAAAGGCTCTAGACGCAAATATTGGTGTGAGAGCTAAATCAATCAAGGAAACACTGCATGTTGGTGAAGGGCATATTGAAGAAGGTTCAGCCGAGTGGTTCTTGTATGAGAACAACTCCATTTGGCTCACTAACTTCACACACCATCAGGCTTCCAAGCAGCTCTCAAGGAAACTCAGTTTTCACACTCTATGCTTAGTGCCCTTTGAGTGCCTAGGACTGAAATGAAGCTTGGTGAGCATCCCACACAAACGAATGCTCCACATGCGGGTTTCACATGCCACCAACTCCACATTCTCAGGCAACTTTAGCGCCACAGCCGTTTTCAGATAGCCCTCAATGCAAAGGCTCTAGACGCAAATATTGGTGTGAGAGCTAATTCAATCAAGGAAACACTGCATGTTGGTGAAGGGCATATTGAAGAAGGATCAGCCGAGTGGTTCTTGTGGGAGAACAACTCCATTTGGCTCACTAACTTCACACACCATCAGGCTTCCAAGCAGCTCTCAAGGAAACTCAGTTTTCACACTCTATGCTTAGTGCCCTTTGAGGGCATTGTCGAGGAATGAACCTGGTAGAGCATCCCACACAAACGAATGCTCCACATGCGGGTTTCACATGCCACCAACTCCACATTCACAGGCAACTTCAGCGCCACAGCCGTTTTCAGATAGCCCTCAATGCAAAGGCTCTAGACGCAAATATTGGTGTGAGAGCTAATTCAATCGAGGAAACACTGCATGTTGGTGAAGGGCATATTGAAGAAGGATCAGCCGAGTGGTTCTTGTGGGAGAACAACTCCATTTGGCTCACTAACTTCACACACCATCAGGCTTCCAAGCAGCTCTCAAGGAAACTCAGTTTTCACACTCTATGCTTAGTGCCCTTTGAGTGCCTAGGACTGAAATGAAGCTTGGTGAGCATCCCACACATACGAATGCTCCACATGCGGGTTTCATATGCCACCAACTCCACATTCTCAGGCAACTTCAGCGCCACAGCCGTTTTCAGATAGCCCTCAATGCAAAGGCTCTAGACGCACATATTGGTGTGAGAGCTAATTCAATCAAGGAAACACTGCATGTTGGTGAAGGGCATGTTGAAGAAGGATCAGCCGAGTGGTTCTTGTGGGAGAACAACTCCATTTGGCTCACTAACTTCACACACCATCAGGCTTCCAAGCAGCTCTCAAGGAAACTCAGTTTTCACACTCTATACTTAGTGCCCTTTGAGGGCATTATCTAGGAATGAACCTGGTAGAGCATCACATAAACAAATGCTCCACATGCGGGTTTCACATGCCACCAACAACACATTCTCAGGCATCTTCAGCGCCACAGCCGTTTTCAGATAGCCCTCAATGCAAAGGCTCTAGACGCAAATATTGGTGTGAGAGCTAATTCAATCAAGGAAACACTGCATGTTGGTGAAGGGCATATTGAAGAAGGATCAGCCGAGTGGTTCTTGTGGGAGAACAACTCCATTTGGCTCACTAACTTCACACACCATCAGGCTTCCAAGCAGCTCTCAAGGAAACTCAGTTTTCACACTCTAGGCTTAGTGCCATTTGAGTGCCTAGGACTGAAATGAAGCTTGGTGAGCATCCCACACAAACGAATGCTCCACATGCGGGTTTCACATGCCACCAACTCCACATTCTCAGGCAACTTCAGCGCCACAGCCGTTTTCAGATAGCCCTCAATGCAAAGGCTCTAGACGCAAATATTGGTGTGAGAGAGAATTCAATCAAGGAAACACTGCATGTTGGTGAAGGGCATATTGAAGAAGGATCAGCCGAGTGGTTCTTGTGGGAGAACAACTCCATTTGGCTCACTAACTTCACACACCATCAGGCTTCCAAGCAGCTCTCAAGGAAACTCAGTTTTCACACTCTATGCTTAGTGCCCTTTGAGTGCCTAGGACTGAAATGAAGCTTGGTGAGCATCCCACACAAACGAATGCTCCACATGCGGGTTTCACATGCCACCAACTCCACATTCTCAGGCAACTTTAGCGCCACAGCCGTTTTCAGATAGCCCTCAATGCAAAGGCTCTAGACGCAAATATTGGTGTGAGAGCTAATTCAATCAAGGAAACACTGCATGTTGGTGAAGGGCATATTGAAGAAGGATCAGCCGAGTGGTTCTTGTGGAGAACAACTCCATTTGGCTCACTAACTTCACACACCATCAGGCTTCCAAGCAGCTCTCAAGGAAACTCAGTTTTCACACTCTATGCTTAGTGCCCTTTGAGGGCATTGTCGAGGAATGAACCTGGTAGAGCATCCCACACAAACGAATGCTCCACATGCGGGTTTCACATGCCACCAACTCCACATTCACAGGCAACTTCAGCGCCACAGCCGTTTTCAGATAGCCCTCAATGCAAAGGCTCTAGACGCAAATATTGGTGTGAGAGCTAATTCAATCGAGGAAACACTGCATGTTGGTGAAGGGCATATTGAAGAAGGATCAGCCGAGTGGTTCTTGTGGGAGAACAACTCCATTTGGCTCACTAACTTCACACACCACCAGGCTTACAAGCAGCTCTCAAGGAAACTCAGTTTTCACACTCTATGCTTAGTGCCCTTTGAGTGCCTAGGACTGAAATGAAGCTGGTGAGCATCCACACATACGAATGCTCCACATGCGGGTTTCATATGCCACCAACTCCACATTCTCAGGCAACTTCAGCGCCACAGCCGTTTTCAGATAGCCCTCAATGCAAAGGCTCTAGATGCACATATTGGTGTGAGAGCTAATTCAATCAAGGAAACACTGCATGTTGGTGAAGGGCATGTTGAAGAAGGATCAGCCGAGTGGTTCTTGTGGGAGAACAACTCCATTTGGCTCACTAACTTCACACACCATCAGGCTTCCAAGCAGCTCTCAAGGAACTCAGTTTTCACACTCTATACTTAGTGCCCTTTGAGGGCATTATCTAGGAATGAACCTGGTAGAGCATCACATAAACAAATGCTCCACATGCGGGTTTCACATGCCACCAACAACACATTCTCAGGCATCTTCAGCGCCACAGCCGTTTTCAGATAGCCCTCAATGCAAAGGCTCTAGACGCAAATATTGGTGTGAGAGCTAATTCAATCAAGGAAACACTGCATGTTGGTGAAGGGCATATTGAAGAAGGATCAGCCGAGTGGTTCTTGTGGGAGAACAACTCCATTTGGCTCACTAACTTCACACACCATCAGGCTTCCAAGCAGCTCTCAAGGAAACTCAGTTTTCACACTCTAGGCTTAGTGCCATTTGAGTGCCTAGGACTGAAATGAAGCTTGGTGAGCATCCCACACAAACGAATGCTCCACATGCGGGTTTCACATGCCACCAACTCCACATTCTCAGGCAACTTCAGCGCCACAGCCGTTTTCAGATAGCCCTCAATGCAAAGGCTCTAGACGCAAATATTGGTGTGAGAGAGAATTCAATCAAGGAAACACTGCATGTTGGTGAAGGCATATTGAAGAAGGATCAGCCGAGTGGTTCTTGTTGGAGAACAACTCCATTTGGCTCACTAACTTCACACACCATCAGGCTTCCAAGCAGCTCTCAAGGAAACTCAGTTTTCACACTCTATGCTTAGTGCCCTTTGAGTGCCTAGGACTGAAATGAAGCTTGGTGAGCTTCCCACACAAACCAATGCTCCACATGCGGGTTTCACATGCCACCAACTCCACATTCTCAAGCAACTTCAGCGCCACAGCCGTTTTCAGATAGCCCTCAATGCAAAGGCTCTAGACGCAAATATTGGTGTGAGAGATAATTCAATCAAGGAAACACTGCATGTTGGTGAAGGGCATATTGAAGAAGAATCAGCCGAGTGGTTCTTGTGGGAGAACAACTCCATCTGGCTCACTAACTTCACACACCATCAGGCTTCCAAGCAGCTCTCAAGGAAACTCAGTTTTCACACTCTATACTTAGTGCCCTTTCAGTGCATTATCTAGGAATGAACCTGGTAGAGCATCCCACACAAACGAATGCTCCACATGCGGGTTTCACATGCCACCAACTCCACATTCTCAGGCATCTTCAGCGCCACAGCCATTTTCAGATAGCCCTCAATGCAAAGGCTCTAGACGCAAATATTGGTGTGAGAGCTAATTCAATCAAGGAAACACTGCATGTTGGTGAAGGACATATTGAAGAAGGATCAGCCGAGTGGTTCTTGTGGGAGAACAACTCCATTTGGCTCACTAACTTCACACACCATCAGGCTTCCAAGCAGCTCTCAAGGAAACTCAGTTTTCACACTCTATGCTTAGTGCCCTTTGAGTGCCTAGGACTGAAATGAAGCTTGGTGAGCATCCCACACAAACGAATGCTCCACATGCGGGTTTCACATGCCACCAACTCCACATTCTCAGGCAACTTCAGCGCCACAGCCGTTTTCAGATAGCCCTCAATGCAAAGGCTCTAGACGCAAATATTGGTGTGAGAGCTAATTCAATCAAGGAAACACTGCATGTTGGTGAAGGGCATATTGAAGAAGGATCAGCCGAGTGGTTCTTGTGGGAGAACAACTCCATTTGGCTCACTAACTTCACACACCATCAGGCTTCCAAGCAGCTCTCAAGGAAACTCAGTTTTCACACTCTATGCTTAGTGCCCTTTGAGTGCATTATCTAGGAATGAACCTGGTAGAGCATCACACACAAACGAATGCTCCACATGCGGGTTTCACATGCCACCAACTCCACATTCACAGGCAACTTCGGCGCCACAGCTGTTTTCAGATAGCCCTCAATGCAAAGGCTCTAGACGCAAATATTGGTGTGAGAGCTAATTCAATCAAGCAAACACTGCATGTTGGTGAAGGGCATATTGAAGAAGGATCAGCCGAGTGGTTCTTGTGGGAGAACAACTCCATTTGGCTCACTAACTTCACACACCATCAGGCTTCCAAGCAGCTCTCAAGGAAACTCAGTTTTCACACTCTATGCTTAGTGCCCTTTGAGTGCATTATCTAGGAATGAACCTGGTAGAGCATCCCACACAAACGAATGCTCCACATGCGGGTTTCACATGCCACCAACTCCACATTCACAGGCAACTTCAGCGCCACAGCCGTTTTCAGATAGCCTTCAATGCAAAGGCTCTAGATGCAAATATTGGTGTGAGAGCTAATTCAATCAAGGAAACACTGCATGTTGGTGAAGTGCATATTGAAGAAGAATCAGCTGAGTGGTTCTTGTGGGAGAACAACTCCATTTGGCTCACTAACTTCACACACCATCAGGCTTCCAAGCAGCTCTCAGGAAACTCAGTTTTCACACTCTATGCTTAGTGCCCTTTGAGGGCATTATCTAGGAATGAACCTGGTAGAGCATCACACACAAACGAATGCTCCACATGCGGGTTTCACATGCCACCAACTCCACATTCTCAGGCAACTTCAGCGCCACAGCCGTTTTCAGATAGCCCTCAATGCAAAGGCTCTAGACGCAAATATTGGTGTGAGAGCTAATTCAATCAAGGAAACACTGCATGTTGGTGAAGGGCATATTGAAGAAGGATCAGCCGAGTGGTTCTTGTGGGAGAACAACTCCATTTGGCTCACTAACTTCACATACCATCAGGCTTCCAAGCAGCTCTCAAGGAAACTCAGTTTCACACTCTATGCTTAGTGCCCTTTGAGTGCCTAGGACTGAAATGAAGCTTGCTGAGCATCCCACACAAACCAATGCTCCACATGCGGGTTTCACATGCCACCAACTCCACATTCACAGGCAACTTCAGCGCCACAGCCGTTTTCAGATAGCCCTCAATGCAAAGGCTCTAGACGCAAATATTGGTGTGAGAGCTAATTCAATCAAGGAAACACTGCATGTTGGTGAAGGGCATATTGAAGAAGGATCAGCCGAGTGGTTCTTGTGGGAGAACAACTCCATTTGGCTCACTAACTTCACACACCATCAGGCTTCCAAGCAGCTCTCAAGGAAACTCAGTTTTCACACTCTATGCTTAGTGCCCTTTGAGTGCATTATCTAGGAATGAACCTGGTAGAGCATCCCACACAAACGAATGCTCCACATGCGGGTTTCACATGCCACCAACTCCACATTCTCAGGCAACTTCAGCGCCACAGCCCTTTTCAGATAGCCCTCAATGCAAAGGCTCTAGACGCAAATATTGGTGTGAGAGCTAATTCAATCAAGGAAACACTGCATGTTGGTGAAGGGCATATTGAAGAAGGATCAGCCGAGTGGTTCTTGTGGGAGAACAACTCCATTTGGCTCACTAACTTCACACACCATCAGGCTTCCAAGCAGCTCTCAAGGAAACTCAGTTTTCACACTCTATGCTTAGTGCCCTTTGAGTGCATTATCTAGGAATGAACCTGGTAGAGCATCCCACACAAACGAATGCTCTATATGTGGGTTTCACATGCCACCACTCCACATTCACAGGCAACTTCGGCGCCACAGCTGTTTTCAGATAGCCCTCAATGCAAGGCTCTAGACGCAAATATTGGTGTGAGAGCTAATTCAATCAAGGAAACACTGCATGTTGGTGAAGGGCATATTGAAGAAGATCAGCCGAGTGGTTCTTGTGGGAGAACAACTCCATTTGGCTCACTAACTTCACACACCATCAGGCTTCCAAGCAGCTCTCAAGGAAACTCAGTTTTCACACTCTATGCTTAGTGCCCTTTGAGTGCATTATCTAGGAATGAACCTGGTAGAGCATCCCACACAAACCAATGCTCCACATGCGGGTTTCACATGCCACCAACTCCACATTCACAGGTAACATCAGTGCCACAGCCGTTTTCAGATAGCCCTCAATGCAAAGGCTCTAGACGCAAATATTGGTGTGAGAGCTAATTCAATCAAGGAAACACTGCATGTTGGTGAAGGGCATATTAAAGAAAGATCAGCCGAGTGGATCTTGTGGGAGAACAACTCCATCTGGCTCACTAACTTCACACACCATCAGGCTTCCAAGCAGCTCTCAAGGAAACTCAGTTTTCACACTCTATACTTAGTGCCCTTTGAGGGCATTATCTAGGAATGAACCTGGTAGAGCATCACATAAACAAATGCTCCACATGCGGGTTTCACATGCCACCAACTCCACATTCTCAGGCAACTTCAGCGCCACAGCCGTTTTCAGATAGCCCTCAATGCAAAGGCTCTAGACGCAAATATTGGTGTGAGAGCTAATTCAATCAAGGAAACACTGCATGTTGGTGAAGGGCATATTGAAGAAGGATCAGCCGAGTGGTTCTTGTGGGAGAACAACTCCATTTGGCTCACTAACTTCACACACCATCAGGCTTCCAAGCAGCTCTCAAGGAAACTCAGTTTTCACACTCTATGCTTAGTGCCCTTTGAGTGCATTATCTAGGAATGAACCTGGTAGAGCATCCCACACAAACGAATGCTCCACATGCGGGTTTCACATGCCACCAACTCCACATTCACAGGCAACTTCGGCGCCACAGCTGTTTTCAGATAGCCCTCAATGCAAAGGCTCTAGACGCAAATATTGGTGTGAGAGCTAATTCAATCAAGGAAACACTGCATGTTGGTGAAGTGCATATTGAAGAAGAATCAGCTGAGTGGTTCTTGTGGGAGAACAACTCCATTTGGCTCACTAACTTCACACACCATCAGGCTTCCAAGCAGCTCTCAAGGAAACTCAGTTTTCACACTCTATGCTTAGTGCCCTTTGAGGGCATTATCTAGGAATGAACCTGGTAGAGCATCCCACACAAACGAATGCTATATATGTGGGTTTCACATGCCACCAACTCCACATTCTCAGGCAACTTCAGCGCCACAGCCGTTTTCAGATAGCCCTCAATGCAAAGGCTCTAGACGCAAATATTGGTGTGAGAGCTAATTCAATCAAGGAAACACTGCATGTTGGTGCAGGGCATATTGAAGAAGGATCAGCCGAGTGGTTCTTGTGGGAGAACAACTCCATTTGGCTCACTAACTTCACATACCATCAGGCTTCCAAGCAGCTCTCAAGGAAACTCAGTTTTCACACTCTATGCTTAGTGCCCTTTGAGTGCCGAGATTGAAAAGAAGCTTGGTGAGCATCCCACACAAACCAATGCTCCACATGCGGGTTTCACATGCCACCAACTCCACATTCTCAGGCAACTTCAGCGCCACAGCCGTTTTCAGATAGCCCTCAATGCAAAGGCTCTAGACGCAAATATTGGTGTGAGAGCTAATTCAATCAAGGAAACACTGCATGTTGGTGAAGGGCATATTGAAGAAGGATCAGCCGAGTGGTTCTTGTGGGAGAACAACTCCATTTGGCTCACTAACTTCACACACCATCAGGCTTCCAAGCAGCTCTCAAGGAAACTCAGTTTTCACACTCTATGCTTAGTGCCCTTTGAGTGCATTATCTAGGAATGAACCTGGTAGAGCATCCCACACAAACGAATGCTCCACATGCGGGTTTCACATGCCACCAACTCCACATTCACAGGCAACTTCGGCGCCACAGCTGTTTTCAGATAGCCCTCAATGCAAAGGCTCTAGACGCAAATATTGGTGTGAGAGCTAGTTCAATCAAGGAAACACTGCATGTTGGTGAAGGGCATATTGAAGAAGGATCAGCCGAGTGGTTCTTGTGGGAGAACAACTCCATTTGGCTCACTAACTTCACACACCATCAGGCTTCCAAGCAGCTCTCAAGGAAACTCAGTTTTCACACTCTATGCTTAGTGCCCTTTGAGGGAATTATCTAGGAATGAACCTGGTAGAGCATCCCACACAAACGAATGCTCCACATGCGGGTTTCACATGCCACCAACTCCACATTCACAGGCAACTTCAGCGCCACAGCCGTTTTCAGATAGCCTTCAATGCAAAGGCTCTAGACGCAAATATTGGTGTGAGAGCTAATTCAATCAAGGAAACACTGCATGTTGGTGATGGGCATATTGAAGAAGAATCAGCTGAGTGGTTCCTGTGGGAGAACAACTCCATTTGGCTCACTAACTTCACACACCATCAGGCTTCCAAGCAGCTCTCAAGGAAACTCAGTTTTCACACTCTATGCTTAGTGCCCTTTGAGTGCCGAGACTGAAATGAAGCTTGGTGAGCATCCCACACAAACCAATGCTCCACATGCGGGTTTCACATGCCACCAACTCCACATTCACAGGCAACTTCAGCGCCACAGCCGTTTTCAGATAGCCCTCAATGCAAAGGCTGTAGACGCAAATATTGGTGTGAGAGCTAATTCAATCAAGGAAACACTGCATGTTGGTGAAGGGCATATTGAAGAAGGATCAGCCGAGTGGTTCTTGTGGGAGAACAACTCCATTTGGCTCACTAACTTCACACACCATCAGGCTTCCAAGCAGCTCTCAAGGAAACTCAGTTTTCACACTCTATGCTTAGTGCCCTTTGAGTGCATTATCTAGGAATGAACCTGGTAGAGCATCCCACACAAACGAATGCTCCACATGCGGGTTTCACATGCCACCAACTCCACATTCTCAGGCAACTTCAGCGCCACAGCCGTTTTCAGATAGCCCTCAATGCAAAGGCTCTAGACGCAAATATTGGTGTGAGAGCTAATTCAATCAAGGAAACACTGCATGTTGGTGAAGGGCATATTGAAGAAGGATCAGCCGAGTGGTTCTTGTGGGAGAACAACTCCATTTGGCTCACTAACTTCACACACCATCAGGCTTCCAAGCAGCTCTCAAGGAAACTCAGTTTTCACACTCTATGCTTAGTGCCCTTTGAGTGCATTATCTAGGAATGAACCTGGTAGAGCATCCCACACAAACGAATGCTCCACATGCGGGTTTCACATGCCACCAACTCCACATTCACAGGCAACTTCGGCGCCACAGCTGTTTTCAGATAGCCCTCAATGCAAAGGCTCTAGACGCAAATATTGGTGTGAGAGCTAATTCAATCAAGGAAACACTGCATGTTGGTGAAGTGCATATTGAAGAAGAATCAGCTGAGTGGTTCTTGTGGGAGAACAACTCCATTTGGCTCACTAACTTCACACACCATCAGGCTTCCAAGCAGCTCTCAAGGAAACTCAGTTTTCACACTCTATGCTTAGTGCCCTTTGAGGGCATTATCTAGGAATGAACAGGGTAGAGCATCCCACACAAACGAATGCTCTATATGTGGGTTTCACATGCCACCAACTCCACATTCTCAGGCAACTTCAGCGCCACAGCCGTTTTCAGATAGCCCTCAATGCAAAGGCTCTAGACGCAAATATTGGTGTGAGAGCTAATTCAATCAAGGAAACACTGCATGTTGGTGAAGGGCATATTGAAGAAGGATCAGCCGAGTGGTTCTTGTGGGAGAACAACTCCATTTGGCTCACTAACTTCACATACCATCAGGCTTCCAAGCAGCTCTCAAGGAAACTCAGTTTTCACACTCTATGCTTAGTGCCCTTTGAGTGCCGAGATTGAAAAGAAGCTTGGTGAGCATCCCACACAAACCAATGCTCCACATGCGGGTTTCACATGCCACCAACTCCACATTCTCAGGCAACTTCAGCGCCACAGCCGTTTTCAGATAGCCCTCAATGCAAAGGCTCTAGACGCAAATATTGGTGTGAGAGCTAATTCAATCAAGGAAACACTGCATGTTGGTGAAGGGCATATTGAAGAAGGATCAGCCGAGTGGTTCTTGTGGGAGAACAACTCCATTTGGCTCACTAACTTCACACACCATCAGGCTTCCAAGCAGCTCTCAAGGAAACTCAGTTTTCACACTCTATGCTTAGTGCCCTTTGAGTGCATTATCTAGGAATGAACCTGGTAGAGCATCCCACACAAACGAATGCTCCACATGCGGGTTTCACATGCCACCAACTCCACATTCACAGGCAACTTCGGCGCCACAGCTGTTTTCAGATAGCCCTCAATGCAAAGGCTCTAGACGCAAATATTGGTGTGAGAGCTAGTTCAATCAAGGAAACACTGCATGTTGGTGAAGGGCATATTGAAGAAGGATCAGCCGAGTGGTTCTTGTGGGAGAACAACTCCATTTGGCTCACTAACTTCACACACCATCAGGCTTCCAAGCAGCTCTCAAGGAAACTCAGTTTTCACACTCTATGCTTAGTGCCCTTTGAGGGAATTATCTAGGAATGAACCTGGTAGAGCATCCCACACAAACGAATGCTCCACATGCGGGTTTCACATGCCACCAACTCCACATTCACAGGCAACTTCAGCGCCACAGCCGTTTTCAGATAGCCTTCAATGCAAAGGCTCTAGACGCAAATATTGGTGTGAGAGCTAATTCAATCAAGGAAACACTGCATGTTGGTGATGGGCATATTGAAGAAGAATCAGCTGAGTGGTTCCTGTGGGAGAACAACTCCATTTGGCTCACTAACTTCACACACCATCAGGCTTCCAAGCAGCTCTCAAGGAAACTCAGTTTTCACACTCTATGCTTAGTGCCCTTTGAGTGCCGAGACTGAAATGAAGCTTGGTGAGCATCCCACACAAACCAATGCTCCACATGCGGGTTTCACATGCCACCAACTCCACATTCACAGGCAACTTCAGCGCCACAGCCGTTTTCAGATAGCCCTCAATGCAAAGGCTGTAGACGCAAATATTGGTGTGAGAGCTAATTCAATCAAGGAAACACTGCATGTTGGTGCAGGGCATATTGAAGAAGGATCAGCCGAGTGGTTCTTGTGGGAGAACAACTCCATTTGGCTCACTAACTTCACACACCATCAGGCTTCCAAGCAGCTCTCAAGGAAACTCAGTTTTCACACTCTATGCTTAGTGCCCTTTGAGTGCATTATCTAGGAATGAACCTGGTAGAGCATCCCACACAAACGAATGCTCCACATGCGGGTTTCACATGCCACCAACTCCACATTCTCAGGCAACTTCAGCGCCACAGCCGTTTTCAGATAGCCCTCAATGCAAAGGCTGTAGACGCAAATATTGGTGTGAGAGCTAATTCAATCAAGGAAACACTGCATGTTGGTGAAGGGCATATTGAAGAAGGATCAGCCGAGTGGTTCTTGTGGGAGAACAACTCCATTTGGCTCACTAACTTCACACACCATCAGGCTTCCAAGCAGCTCTCAAGGAAACTCAGTTTTCACACTCTATGCTTAGTGCCCTTTGAGTGCATTATCTAGGAATGAACCTGGTAGAGCATCCCACACAAACGAATGCTCCACATGCGGGTTTCACATGCCACCAACTCCACATTCTCAGGCAACTTCAGCGCCACAGCCATTTTCAGATAGCCCTCAATGCAAAGGCTCTAGACGCAAATATTGGTGTGAGAGCTAATTCAATCAAGGAAACACTGCATGTTGGTGAAGGGCATATTGAAGAAGGATCAGCCGAGTGGTTCTTGTGGGAGAACAACTCCATTTGGCTCACTAACTTCACACACCATCAGGCTTCCAAGCAGCTCTCAAGGAAACTCAGTTTTCACACTCTATGCTTAGTGCCCTTTGAGTGCCTAGGACTGAAATGAAGCTTGGTGAGCATCCCACACAAACGAATGCTCCACATGCGGGTTTCACATGCCACCAACTCCACATTCTCAAGCAATTTCAGCGCCACAGCCGTTTTCAGATAGCCCTCAATGCAAAGGCTCTAGACGCAAATATTGGTGTGAGAGCTAATTCAATCAAGGAAACACTGCATGTTGGTGAAGGGCATATTGAAGAAGGATCAGCCGAGTGGTTCTTGTGGGAGAACAACTCCATCTGGCTCACTAACTTCACACGCCATCAGGCTTCCAAGCAGCTCTCAAGGAAACTCAGTTTTCACACTCTATACTTAGTGCCCTTTGAGTGCATTATCTAGGAATGAACCTGGTAGAGCATCACATAAACAAATGCTCCACATGCGGGTTTCACATGCCACCAACAACACATTCTCAGGCATCTTCAGCGCCACAGCCGTTTTCAGATAGCCCTCAATGCAAAGGCTCTAGACGCAAATATTGGTGTGAGAGCTAATTCAATCAAGGAAACACTGCATGTTGGTGAAGGGCATATTGAAGAAGGATCAGCCGAGTGGTTCTTGTGGGAGAACAACTCCATTTGGCTCACTAACTTCACACACCATCAGGCTTCCAAGCAGCTCTCAAGGAAACTCAGTTTTCACACTCTATGCTTAGTGCCCTTTGAGTGCCTAGGACTGAAATGAAGCTTGGTGAGCATCCCACACAAACGAATGCTCCACATGCGGGTTTCACATGCCACCAACTCCACATTCTCAGGCAACTTCAGCGCCACAGCCGTTTTCAGATAGCCCTCAATGCAAAGGTTCTAGACGCAAATATTGGTGTGAGAGCTAATTCAATCAAGGAAACACTGCATGTTGGTGAAGGGCATATTGAAGAAGGATCAGCCGAGTGGTTCTTGTGGGAGAACAACTCCATTTGGCTCACTAACTTCACACACCATCAGGCTTCCAAGCAGCTCTCAAGGAAACTCAGTTTTCACACTCTATGCTTAGTGCCCTTTGTGTGCATTATCTAGGAATGAACCTGGTAGAGCATCCCACACAAACGAATGCTCCACATGCGGGTTTCACATGCCACCAACTCCACATTCACAGGCAACTTCGGCGCCACAGCTGTTTTCAGATAGCCCTCAATGCAAAGGCTCTAGACGCAAATATTGGTGTGAGAGCTAATTCAATCAAGGAAACACTGCATGTTGGTGAAGGGCATATTGAAGAAGGATCAGCCGAGTGGTTCTTGTGGGAGAACAACTCCATTTGGCTCACTAACTTCACACACCATCAGGCTTCCAAGCAGCTCTCAAGGAAACTCAGTTTTCACACTCTATGCTTAGTGCCCTTTGAGTGCATTATCTAGGAATGAACCTGGTAGAGCATCCCACACAAACGAATGCTCCACATGCGGGTTTCACCTGCCACCAACTCCACATTCACAGGCAACTTCGGCGCCACAGCTGTTTTCAGATAGCCCTCAATGCAAAGGCTCTAGACGCAAATATTGGTGTGAGAGCTAATTCAATCAAGGAAACACTGCATGTTGGTGAAGGGCATATTGAAGAAGGATCAGCCGAGTGGTTCTTGTGGGAGAACAACTCCATTTGGCTCACTAACTTCACATACCATCAGGCTTCCAAGCAGCTCTCAAGGAAACTCAGTTTTCACACTCTATGCTTAGTGCCCTTTGAGTGCCGAGACTGAAATGAAACTTGGTGAGCATCCCACACAAACCAATGCTCCACATGCGGGTTTCACATGCCACCAACTCCACATTCTCAGGCAACTTCAGCGCCACAGCCGTTTTCAGATAGCCCTCAATGCAAAGGCTCTAGACGCAAATATTGGTGTGAGAGCTAATTCAATCAAGGAAACACTGCATGTTGGTGAAGGGCATATTGAAGAAGGATCAGCCGAGTGGTTCTTGTGGGAGAACAACTCCATTTGGCTCACTAACTTCACACACCATCAGGCTTCCAAGCAGCTCTCAAGGAAACTCAGTTTTCACACTCTATGCTTAGTGCCCTTTGAGTGCATTATCTAGGAATGAACCTGGTAGAGCATCACACACAAACGAATGCTCCACATGCGGGTTTCACATGCCACCAACTCCACATTCTCAGGCAACTTCAGCGCCACAGCCGTTTTCAGATAGCCCTCAATGCAAAGGCTCTAGACGCAAATATTGGTGTGAGAGCTAATTCAATCAAGGAAACACTGCATGTTGGTGAAGGGCATATTGAAGAAGGATCAGCCGAGTGGTTCTTGTGGGAGAACAACTCCATTTGGCTCACTAACTTCACACACCATCAGGCTTCCAAGCAGCTCTCAAGGAAACTCAGTTTTCACACTCTATGCTTAGTGCCCTTTGAGTGCCTAGGACTGAAATGAAGCTTGGTGAGCATCCCACACAAACCAATGCTCCACATGCGGGTTTCCCATGCCACCAACTCCACATTCTCAAGCAATTTCAGCGCCACAGCCGTTTTCAGATAGCCCTCAATGCAAAGGCTCTAGACGCAAATATTGGTGTGAGAGATAATTCAATCAAGGAAACACTGCATGTTGGTGAAGGGCATATTGAAGAAGGATCAGCCGAGTGGTTCTTGTGGGAGAACAACTCCATCTGGCTCACTAACTTCACACACCATCAGGCTTCCAAGCAGCTCTCAAGGAAACTCAGTTTTCACACTCTATACTTAGTGCCCTTTGAGTGCATTATCTAGGAATGAACCTGGTAGAGCATCACATAAACAAATGCTCCACATGCGGGTTTCACATGCCACCAACAACACATTCTCAGGCATCTTCAGCGCGACAGCCGTTTTCAGATAGCCCTCAATGCAAAGGCTCTAGACGCAAATATTGGTGTGAGAGCTAATTCAATCAAGGAAACACTGCATGTTGGTGAAGGGCATATTGAAGAAGGATCAGCCGAGTGGTTCTTGTGGGAGAACAACTCCATTTGGCTCACTAACTTCACACACCATCAGGCTTCCAAGCAGCTCTCAAGGAAACTCAGTTTTCACACTCTATGCTTAGTGCCCTTTGAGTGCCTAGGACTGAAATGAAGCTTGGTGAGCATCCCACAAAAAAGAATGCTCCACATGCGGGTTTCACATGCCACCAACTCCACATTCTCAGGCAACTTCAGCGCCACAGCCGTTTTCAGATAGCCCTCAATGCAAAGGCTCTAGACGCAAATATTGGTGTGAGAGCTAATTCAATCAAGGAAACACTGCATGTTGGTGAAGGGCATATTGAAGAAGGATCAGCCGAGTGGTTCTTGTGGGAGAACAACTCCATTTGGCTCACTAACTTCACACACCATCAGGCTTCCAAGCAGCTCTCAAGGAAACTCAGTTTTCACACTCTATGCTTAGTGCCCTTTGAGTGCCTAGGACTGAAATGAAGCTTGGTGAGCATCCCACACAAACGAATGCTCCACATGCGGGTTTCACATGCCACCAACTCCACATTCACAGGCAACTTCATCGCCACAGCTGTTTTCAGATAGCCCTCAATGCAAAGGCTCTAGACGCAAATATTGGTGTGAGAGCTAATTCAATCAAGGAAACACTGCATGTTGGTGAAGGGCATATTGAAGAAGGATCAGCCGAGTGGTTCTTGTGGGAGAACAACTCCATTTGGCTCACTAACTTCACACACCATCAGGCTTCCAAGCAGCTCTCAAGGAAACTCAGTTTTCACACTCTATGCTTAGTGCCCTTTGAGTGCATTATCTAGGAATGAACCTGGTAGAGCATCCCACACAAACGAATGCTCCACATGCGGGTTTCACATGCCACCAACTCCACATTCACAGGCAACTTCAGCGCCACAGCCGTTTTCAGATAGCCTTCAATGCAAAGGCTCTAGACGCAAATATTGGTGTGAGAGCTAATTCAATCAAGGAAACACTGCATGTTGGTGAAGTGCATATTGAAGAAGAATCAGCTGAGTGGTTCTTGTGGGAGAACAAGTCCATTTGGCTCACTAACTTCACACACCATCAGGCTTCCAAGCAGCTCTCAAGGAAACTCAGTTTTCACACTCTATGCTTAGTGCCCTTTGAGGGCATTATCTAGGAATGAACCTGGTCAAGCATCACACAAACGAATGCTCCACATGCGGGTTTCACATGCCACCAACTCCACATTCTCAGGCAACTTCAGCGCCACAGCCGTTTTCAGATAGCCCTCAATGCAAAGGCTCTAGACGCAAATATTGGTGTGAGAGCTAATTCAATCAAGGAAACACTGCATGTTGGTGAAGGGCATATTGAAGAAGGATCAGCCGAGTGGTTCTTGTGGGAGAACAACTCCATTTGGCTCACTAACTTCACACACCATCAGGCTTCCAAGCAGCTCTCAAGGAAACTCAGTTTTCACACTCTATGCTTAGTGCCCTTTGAGGGCATTATCTAGGAATGAACCTGGTAGAGCATCCCACACAAACGAATGCTCCACATGCGGGTTTCACCTGCCACCAACTCCACATTCACAGGCAACTTCAGCGCCACAGCCGTTTTCAGATAGCCCTCAATGCAAAGGCTCTAGACGCAAATATTGGTGTGAGAGCTAATTCAATCAAGGAAACACTGCATGTTGGTGAAGGGCATATTGAAGAAGGATCAGCCGAGTGGTTCTTGTGGGAGAACAACTCCATTTGGCTCACTAACTTCACACACCATCAGGCTTCCAAGCAGCTCTCAAGGAAACTCAGTTTTCACACTCTATGCTTAGTGCCCTTTGAGTGCATTATCTAGGAATGACCCTGGTAGAGCATCACACAAACGAATGCTCCACATGCGGGTTTCACATGCCACCAACTCCACATTCATAGGCAACTTCAGCGCAACAGCCGTTTTCAGATAGCCCTCAATGCAAAGGCTCTAGACGCAAATATTGGTGTGAGAGCTAATTCAATCAAGGAAACACTGCATGTTGGTGAAGGGCATATTGAAGAAGGATCAGCCGAGTGGTTCTTGTGGGAGAACAACTCCATTTGGCTCACTAACTTCACACACCATCAGGCTTCCAAGCAGCTCTCAAGGAAACTCAGTTTTCACACTCTATGCTTAGTGCCCTTTGAGGGCCTAGGACTAAAATGAAGCTTGGTGAGCATCCCACGCAAACGAATGCCCCACATGCGGGTTTCACATGCCACCAACTCCACATTCTCAGGCAACTTCAGCGCCACAGCCGTTTTCAGATAGCCCTCAATGCAAAGGCTCTAGACGCAAATATTGGTGTGAGAGCTAATTCAATCAAGGAAACACTGCATGTTGGTGAAGGGCATATTGAAGAAGGATCAGCCGAGTGGTTCTTGTGGGAGAACAACTCCATTTGGCTCACTAACTTCACACACCATCAGGCTTCCAAGCAGCTCTCAAGGAAACTCAGTTTTCACACTCTATGCTTAGTGCCCTTTGAGTGCATTATCTAGGAATGAACCTGGTAGAGCATCCCACACAAACGAATGCTCCACATGCGGGTTTCACCTGCCACCAACTCCACATTCACAGGCAACTTCAGCGCCACAGCCGTTTTCAGATAGCCCTCAATGCAAAGGCTCTAGACACAAATATTGGTGTGAGAGCTAATTCAATCAAGGAAACACTGCATGTTGGTGAAGGGCATATTGAAGAAGGATCAGCCGAGTGGTTCTTGTGGGAGAACAACTCCATTTGGCTCACTAACTTCACACACCATCAGGCTTCCAAGCAGCTCTCAAGGAAACTCAGTTTTCACACTCTATGCTTAGTGCCCTTTGAGTGCCTAGGACTGAAATGAAGCTTGGTGAGCATCCCACACAAACGAATGCTCCACATGCGGGTTTCACATGCCACCAACTCCACATTCACAGGCAACTTCAGCGCCACAGCCGTTTTCAGATAGCCCTCAATGCAAAGGCTCTAGACGCAAATATTTGTGTGAGAGCCAATTCAATCAAGGAAACACTGCATGTTGGTGAAGGGCATATTGAAGAAGGATCAGCCGAGTGGTTCTTGTGGGAGAACAACTCCATTTGGCTCACTAACTTCACACACCATCAGGCTTCCAAGCAGCTCTCAAGGAAACTCAGTTTTCACACTCTATGCTTAGTGCCCTTTGAGGGCATTATCTAGGAATGAACCTGGTAGAGCATCCCACACAAACGAATGCTCCACATGCGGGTTTCACATGCCACCAACTCCACATTCACAGGCAACTTCAGCGCCACAGCCGTTTTCAGATAGCCCTCAATGCAAAGGCTCTAGACGCAAATATTGGTGTGAGAGCTAATTCAATCAAGGAAACACTGCATGTTGGTGAAGGGCATATTGAAGAAGGATCAGCCGAGTGGTTCTTGTGGGAGAACAACTCCATTTGGCTCACTAACTTCACACACCATCAGGCTTCCAAGCAGCTCTCAAGGAAACTCAGTTTTCACACTCTATGCTTAGTGCCCTTTGAGGGCATTATCTAGGAATGAACCTGGTAGAGCATCCCACACAAACGAATGCTCCACATGCGGGTTTCACATGCCACCAACTCCACATTCTCAGGCAACCTCAGCGCCACAGCCGTTTTCAGATAGCCCTCAATGCAAAGGTTCTAGACGCAAATATTGGTGTGAGAGCTAATTTAATCAAGGAAACACTGCATGTTGGTGAAGGGCATATTGAAGAAGGATCAGCCGAGTGGTTCTTGTGGGAGAACAACTCCATTTGGCTCACTAACTTCACACACCATCAGGCTTCCAAGCAGCTCTCAAGGAAACTCAGGTTTCACACTCTATGCTTAGTGCCCTTTGAGTGCCTAGGACTGAAATGAAGCTTGGTGAGCATCCCACAAAAACGAATACTCCACATGCGGATTTTACATGCCACCAACTCCACATTCACAGGCAACTTCAGCGCCACAGCCGTTTTCAGATAGCCCTCAATGCAAAGGCTCTAGACGCAAATATTGGTGTGAGAGCCAATTCAATCAAGGAAACACTGCATGTTGGTGAAGGGCATATTGAAGAAGGATCAGCCGAGTGGTTCTTGTGGGAGAACAACTCTATTTGGCTCACTAACTTCACACACCATCAGGCTTCCAAGCAGCTCTCAAGGAAACTCAGTTTTCACACTCTATGCTTAGTGCCCTTTGAGTGCCTAGGACTGAAATGAAGCTTGGTGAGCATCCCACAGAAACGAATACTCCACATGCGGGTTTTACATGCCACCAACTCCACATTCACAGGCAACTTCAGCGCCACAGCCGTTTTCAGATAGCCCTCAATGCAAAGGCTCTAGACGCAAATATTGCTGTGAGAGCCAATTCAATCAAGGAAACACTGCATGTTGGTGAAGGGCATATTGAAGAAGGATCAGCCGAGTGGTTCTTGTGCGAGAACAACTCCATTTGGCTCACTAACTTCACACACCATCAGGCTTCCAAGCAGCTCTCAAGGAAACTCAGTTTTCACACTCTATGCTTAGTGCCCTTTGAGGGCATTATCTCAGAATGAACCTGGTAGAGCATCCCACACAAAGAATGCTCCACATGCGGGTTTTACATGCCACCAACTCCACATTCACAGGCAACTTCAGCGCCACAGCCGTTTTCAGATAGCCCTCAATGCAAAGGCTCTAGACGCAAATATTGGTGTGAGAGCCAATTCAATCAAGGAAACACTGCATGTTGGTGAAGGGCATATTGAAGAAGGATCAGCCGAGTGGTTCTTGTGGGAGAACAACTCCATTTGGCTCACTAACTTCACACACCATCAGGCTTCCAAGCAGCTCTCAAGGAAACTCAGTTTTCACACTCTAGGCTTAGTGCCCTTTGAGTGCCTAGGACTGAAATGAAGCTTGGTGAGCATCCCACAAAAACGAATACTCCACATGCGGGTTTTACATGCCACCAACTCCACATTCACAGGCAACTTCAGCGCCACAGCCGTTTTCAGATAGCCCTCAATGCAAAGGCTCTAGACGCAAATATTGGTGTGAGAGCCAATTCAATCAAGGAAACACTGCATGTTGGTGAAGGGCATATTGAAGAAGGATCAGCCGAGTGGTTCTTGTGGGAGAACAACTCCATTTGGCTCACTAACTTCACACACCATCAGGCTTCCAAGCAGCTCTCAAGGAAACTCAGTTTTCACACTCTATGCTTAGTGCCCTTTGAGGGCATTATCTAGGAATGAACCTGGTAGAGCATCCCACACAAACGAATGCTCCACATGCGGGTTTCACATGCCACCGAACTCCACATTCTCAGGCAACCTCAGCGCCACAGCCGTTTTCAGATAGCCCTCAATGCAAAGGTTCTAGACGCAAATATTGGTGTGAGAGCTAATTTAATCAAGGAAACACTGCATGTTGGTGAAGGGCATATTGAAGAAGGATCAGCCGAGTGGTTCTTGTGGGAGAACAACTCCATTTGGCTCACTAACTTCACACACCATCAGGCTTCCAAGCAGCTCTCAAGGAAACTCAGTTTTCACACTCTATGCTTAGTGCCCTTTGAGGGCATTATCTAAGAATGAACCTGGTAGAGCATCCCACACAAACGAATGCTCCACATGCGGGTTTCACATGCCACCAACTCCACATTCTCAGGCAACTTCAGCGCCACAGCCGTTTTCAGATAGCCCTCAATGCAAAGGCTCTAGACGCAAATATTGGTGTGAGAGCTAATTCAATCAAGGAAACACTGCATGTTGGTGAAGGGCATATTGAAGAAGGATCAGCCGAGTGGTTCTTGTGGGAGAACAACTCCATTTGGCTCACTAACTTCACACACCATCAGGCTTCCATGCAGCTCTCAAGGAAACTCAGGTTTCACACTCTATGCTTAGTGCCCTTTGAGTGCCTAGGACTGAAATGAAGCTTGGTGAGCATCCCACACAAACGAATGCTCCACATGCGGGTTTCACATGCCACCAACTCCACATTCTCAGGCAACTTCAGCGCCACAGCCGTTTTCAGATAGCCCTCAATGCAAAGGCTCTAGACGCAAATATTGGTGTGAGAGCTAATTCAATCAAGGAAACATTGCATGTTGGTGAAGGGCATATTGAAGAAGGATCAGCCGAGTGGTTCTTGTGGGAGAACAACTCCATTTGCTCACTAACTTCACACACCATCAGGCTTCCAAGCAGCTCTCAAGGAAACTCAGTTTTCACACTCTATGCTTAGTGCCCTTTGAGTGCCTAGGACTGAAATGAAGCTTGGTGAGCATCCCACACAAACCAATGCTCCACATGCGGGTTTCACATGCCACCAACTCCACATTCACAGGCAACTTCAGCGCCACAGCCGTTTTCAGATAGCCCTCAATGCAAAGGCTCTAGACGCAAATATTGGTGTGAGAGCTAATTCAATCAAGGAAACACTGCATGTTGGTGAAGGGCATATTGAAGAAGGATCAGCCGAGTGGTTCTTGTGGGAGAACAACTACATTTGGCACACTAACTTCACACACCATCAGGCTTCCAAGCAGCTCTCAAGGAAACTCAGTTTTCACACTCTATGCTTAGTGCCCTTTGAGGGCATTATCTAGGAATGAACCTGGTAGAGCATCCCACACAAACGAATGTTCCAAATGCGGGTTTCACATGCCACCAACTCCACATTCTCAGGCAACTTCAGCGCCACAGCCGTTTTCAGATAGCCCTCAATGCAAAGGCTCTAGACGCAAATATTGGTGTGAGAGATAAATCAATCAAGGAAACACTGCATGTTGGTGAAGGGCATATTGAAAAAGAATCAGCCGAGTGGTTCTTGTATGAGAACAACTCCATTTGGCTCACTAACTTCACACACCATCAGGCTTCCAAGCAGCTCTCAAGGAAACTCAGTTTTCACACTCTATGCTTAGTGCCCTTTGAGTGCATTATCTAGGAATGAACCTGGTCAAGCATCACACAAACGAATGCTCCACATGCGGGTTTCACATGCCACCAACTCCACATTCACAGGCAACTTCAGCGCCACAGCCGTTTTCAGATAGCCCTCAATGCAAAGGCTCTAGACGCAAATATTGTTGTGAGAGCTAATTCAATCAAGGAAACACTGCATGTTGGTGAAGGGCATATTGAAGAAGGATCAGCCGAGTGGTTCTTGTGGGAGAACAACTCCATTTGGCTCACTAACTTCACACACCATCAGGCTTCCAAGCAGCTCTCAAGGAAACTCAGTTTTCACACTCTATGCTTAGTGCCCTTTGAGTGCCTAGGACTGAAATGAAGCTTGGTGAGCATCCCACACAAACGAATGCTCCACATGCGGGTTTCACATGCCACCAACTCCACATTCTCAGGCAACTTCAGCTCCACAGCCGTTTTCAGATAGCCCTCAATGCAAAGGCTCTAGACGCAAATATTGGTGTGAGAGCTAATTCAATCAAGGAAACACTGCATGTTGGTGAAGGGCATATTGAAGAAGGATCAGCCGAGTGGTTCTTGTGGGAGAACAACTCCATTTGGCTCACTAACTTCACACACCATCAGGCTTCCAAGCAGCTCTCAAGGAAGCTCAGTTTTCACACTCTATGCTTAGTGCCCTTTGAGTGCATTATCGAGGAATGAACCTGGTAGAGCATCCCACACAAACGAATGCTCCACATGCGGGTTTCACATGCCACCAACTCCACATTCACAGGCAAATTCAGCCCCACAGCCGTTTTCAGATAGCCCTCAATGCAAAGGCTCTAGACGCAAATATTGGTGTGAGAGCTAATTCAATCAAGGAAACATTGCATGTTGGTGAAGGGCATATTGAAGAAGGATCAGCCGAGTGGTTCTTGTGGGAGAACAACTCCATTTGGCTCACTAACTTCACACACCATCAGGCTTCCAAGCAGCTCTCAAGGAAACTCAGTTTTCACACTCTATGCTTACCCTTTGAGTGCCTAGGACTGAAATGAACCTTGGTGAGCATCCCACCCAAACCAATGCTCCACATGCGGGTTTCACATGCCACCTACTCCACATTCTCATGCAACTTCAGCGCCATAGCTGTTTTCAGATAGCCCTCAATGCAAAGGCTCTAGACGCAAATATTGGTGTGAGAGCTAATTCAATCAAGGAAACACTGCATGTTGGTGATGGGCATATTGAAGAAGGATCAGCCGAGTGGTTCTTGTGGGAGAACAACTCCATTTGGCTCACTAACTTCACACAACATCAGGCTTCCAAGCAGCTCTCAAGGAAACTCAGTTTTCACACTCTCTGCTTAGTGCCCTTTGAGTGCATTATCTAGGAATGAACCTGGTAGAGCATCCCACACAAACGAATGCTCCACATGCGGGTTTTACATGCCACCAACTCCACATTCACAGGCAACTTCAGCGCCACAGCCGTTTTCAGATAGCCCTCAATGCAAAGGCTCTAGACGCAAATATTGGTGTGAGAGCTAATTCAATCAAGGAAACACTGCATGTTGGTGAAGGGCATATTGAAGAAGGATCAGCCGAGTGGTTCTTGAGCGAGAACAACTCCATTTGGTTCACTAAATTCACACACCATCAGGCTTCCAAGCAGCTCTCAAGGAAACTCAGTTTTCACACTCTATGCTTAGTGCCCTTTGAGTGCCTAGGACTGAAATGAAGCTTGGTGAGCATCCCACACAAACCAATGCTCCACATGCGGGTTTCACATGCCACTAACTCCACATTCACAGGCAACTTCAGCGCCACAGCCGTTTTCAGATAGCCCTCAATGCAAAGGCTCTAGACGCAAATATTGGTGTGAGAGCCAATTCAATCAAGGAAACACTGCATGTTGGTGAAGGGCATATTGAAGAAGGATCAGCCGAGTGGTTCTTGTGGGAGAACAACTCCATTTGGCTCACTAACTTCACACACCATCAGGCTTCCAAGCAGCTCTCAAGGAAACTCAGTTTTCACACTCTATGCTTAGTGCCCTTTGAGTGCATTATCGAGGAATGAACCTGGTAGAGCATCCCACACAAACGAATGCTCCACATGCGGGTTTCACATGCCACCAACTCCACATTCACAGGCAACTTCAGCGCCACAGCCGTTTTCAGATAGCCCTCAATGCAAAGGCTCTAGACGCAAATATTGGTGTGAGAGCTAATTCAATCAAGGAAACACTGCATGTTGGTGAAGGGCATATTGAAGAAGGATCAGCCGAGTGGTTTGGAGAACAACTCCATTTGGCTCACTAACTTCACACACCATCAGGCTTCCAAGCAGCTCTCAAGGAAACTCAGTTTTCACACTCTATGCTTAGTGCCCTTTGAGGGCATTATCTAGGAATGAACCTGGTAGAGCATCCCACACAAACGAATGCTCCACATGCGGGTTTCACATGCCACCAACTCCACATTCTCAGGCAACCTCAGCGCCACAGCCGTTTTCAGATAGCCCTCAATGCAAAGGTTCTAGACGCAAATATTGGTGTGAGAGCTAATTTAATCAAGGAAACACTGCATGTTGGTGAAGGGCATATTGAAGAAGGATCAGCCGAGTGGTTCTTGTGGGAGAACAACTCCATTTGGCTCACTAACTTCACACACCATCAGGCTTCCAAGCAGCTCTCAAGGAAACTCAGTTTTCACACTCTATGCTTAGTGCCCTTTGAGTGCCTAGGACTGAAATGAAGCTTGGTGAGCATCCCACAAAAACGAATACTCCACATGCGGGTTTTACATGCCACCAACTCCACATTCACAGGCAACTTCAGCGCCACAGCCGTTTTCAGATAGCCCTCAATGCAAAGGCTCTAGACGCAAATATTGGTGTGAGAGCTAATTCAATCAAGGAAACACTGCATGTTGGTGAAGGGCATATTGAAGAAGGATCAGCCGAGTGGTTCTTGTGGGAGAACAACTCCATTTGGCTCACTAACTTCACACACCATCAGGCTTCCAAGCAGCTCTCAAGGAAACTCAGTTTTCACACTCTATGCTTAGTGCCCTTTGAGTGCCTAGGACTGAAATGAAGCTTGGTGAGCATCCCACAAAAACGAATACTCCACATGCGGGTTTTACATGCCACCAACTCCACATTCACAGGCAACTTCAGCGCCACAGCCGTTTTCAGATAGCCCTCAATGCAAAGGCTCTAGACGCAAATATTGGTGTGAGAGCCAATTCAATCAAGGAAACACTGCATGTTGGTGAAGGGCATATTGAAGAAGGATCAGCCGAGTGGTTCTTGTGCGAGAACAACTCCATTTGGCTCACTAACTTCACACACCATCAGGCTTCCAAGCAGCTCTCAAGGAAACTCAGTTTTCACACTCTATGCTTAGTGCCCTTTGAGGGCATTATCTAGGAATGAACCTGGTAGAGCATCCCACACAAACGAATGCTCCACATGCGGGTTTCACATGCCACCAAATCCACATTCACAGGCAACTTCAGCGCCACAGCCGTTTTCAGATAGCCCTCAATGCAAAGGCTCTAGACGCAAATATTGGTGTGAGAGCTAATTCAATCAAGGAAACACTGCATGTTGGTGAAGGGCATATTGAAGAAGGATCAGCCGAGTGGTTCTTGTGGGAGAACAACTCCATTTGGCTCACTAACTTCACACACCATCAGGCTTCCAAGCAGCTCTCAAGGAAACTCAGTTTTCACACTCTATGCTTAGTGCCCTTTGAGGGCATTATCTAGGAATGAACCTGGTAGAGCATCCCACACAAACGAATGCTCCACATGCGGGTTTCACATGCCACCAACTCCACATTCTCAGGCAACCTCAGCGCCACAGTCGTTTTCAGATAGCCCTCAATGCAAAGGTTCTAGACGCAAATATTGGTGTGAGAGCTAATTTAATCAAGGAAACACTGCATGTTGGTGAAGGGCATATTGAAGAAGGATCAGCCGAGTGGTTCTTGTGGGAGAACAACTCCATTTGGCTCACTAACTTCACACACCATCAGGCTTCCAAGCAGCTCTCAAGGAAACTCAGTTTTCACACTCTATGCTTAAGTGCCCTTTGAGGGCATTATCTAAGAATGAACCTGGTAGAGCATCCCACACAAACGAATGCTCCACATGCGGGTTTCACATGCCACCAACTCCACATTCTCAGGCAACTTCAGCGCCACAGCCGTTTTCAGATAGCCCTCAATGCAAAGGCTCTAGACGCAAATATTGTTGTGAGAGCTAATTCAATCAAGGAAACACTGCATGTTGGTGAAGGGCATATTGAAGAAGGATCAGCCGAGTGGTTCTTGTGGGAGAACAACTCCATTTGGCTCACTAACTTCACACACCATCAGGCTTCCATGCAGCTCTCAAGGAAACTCAGGTTTCACACTCTATGCTTAGTGCCCTTTGAGTGCCTAGGACTGAAATGAAGCTTGGTGAGCATCCCACACAAACGAATGCTCCACATGCGGGTTTCACATGCCACCAACTCCACATTCTCAGGCAACTTCAGCGCCACAGCCGTTTTCAGATAGCCCTCAATGCAAAGGCTCTAGACGCAAATATTGGTGTGAGAGCTAATTCAATCAAGGAAGCATTGCATGTTGGTGAAGGGCATATTGAAGAAGGATCAGCCGAGTGGTTCTTGTGGGAGAACAACTCCATTTGCTCACTAACTTCACACACCATCAGGCTTCCAAGCAGCTCTCAAGGAAACTCAGTTTTCACACTCTATGCTTAGTGCCCTTTGAGTGCCTAGGACTGAAATGAAGCTTGGTGAGCATCCCACACAAACCAATGCTCCACATGCGGGTTTCACATGCCACCAACTCCACATTCTCAGGCAACTTCAGCGCCACAGCCGTTTTCAGATAGCCCTCAATGCAAAGGCTCTAGACGCAAATATTGGTGTGAGAGCTAATTCAATCAAGGAAACACTGCATGTTGGTGAAGGGCATATTGAAGAAGGATCAGCCGAGTGGTTCTTGTGGGAGAACAACTACATTTGGCACACTAACTTCACACACCATCAGGCTTCCAAGCAGCTCTCAAGGAAACTCAGTTTTCACACTCTATGCTTAGTGCCCTTTGAGGGCATTATCTAGGAATGAACCTGGTAGAGCATCCCACACAAACGAATGCTCCACATGCGGGTTTCACATGCCACCAACTCCACATTCTCAGGCAACTTCAGCGCCACAGCCGTTTTCAGATAGCCCTCAATGCAAAGGCTCTAGACGCAAATATTGGTGTGAGAGCTAATTCAATCAAGGAAACACTGCATGTTGGTGAAGGGCATATTGAAGAAGGATCAGCCGAGTGGTTCTTGTGGGAGAACAACTCCATTTGCTCACTAACTTCACACACCATCAGGCTTCCATGCAGCTCTCAAGGAAACTCAGGTTTCACACTCTATGCTTAGTGCCCTTTGAGTGCCTAGGACTGAAATGAAGCTTGGTGATCATCCCACACAAACGAATGCTCCACATGCGGGTTTCACATGCCACCAACTCCACATTCATAGGCAACTTCAGCGCCACAGCCGTTTTCAGATAGCCCTCAATGCAAAGGCGCTAGACCCAAATATTGGTGTGAGAGCTAATTCAATCAAGGAAACACTGCATGTTGGTGAAGGGCATATTGAAGAAGGATCAGCCGAGTGGTTCTTGTGGGAGAACAACTCCATTTGGCTCACTAACTTCACACACCATCAGGCTTCCAAGCAGCTCTCAAGGAAACTCAGTTTTCACACTCTATGCTTAGTGCCCTTTGAGTGCCTAGGACTGAAATGAAGCTTGGTGAGCATCACACAAACGAATGCTCCACATGCGGGTTTCACATGCCACCAACTCCACATTCACAGGCAACTTCAGCGCCACAGCCATTTTCAGATAGCCCTCAATGCAAAGGCTCTAGACGCAAATATTGGTGTGAGAGCTAATTCAATCAAGGAAACACTGCATGTTGGTGAAGGGCATATTGAAGAAGGATCAGCCGAGTGGTTCTTGTGGGAGAACAACTCCATTTGGCTCACTAACTTCACACACCATCAGGCTTCCAAGCAGCTCTCAAGGAAACTCAGTTTTCACACTCTATGCTTAGTGCCCTTTGAGGGAATTATCTCGGAATGAACCTGGTCGTGCATCCCACACAAACGAATGCTCCACATGCGGGTTTGACATGCCACCAACTCCACATTCACAGGCAACTTCAGCGCCACAGCAGTTTTCAGATAGCCCTCAATGCAAAGGCTCTAGACGCAAATATTGGTGTGAGAGATAAATCAATCAAGGAAACACTGCATGTTGGTGAAGGGCATATTGAAAAAGAATCAGCCGAGTGGTTCTTGTATGAGAACAACTCCATTTGGCTCACTAACTTCACACACCATCAGGCTTCCAAGCAGCTCTCAAGGAAACTCAGTTTTCACACTCTATGCTTAGTGCCCTTTGAGTGCATTATCTAGGAATGAACCTGGTCAAGCATCACACAAACGAATGCTCCACATGCGGGTTTCACATGCCACCAACTCCACATTCACAGGCAACTTCAGCGCCACAGCCGTTTTCAGATAGCCCTCAATGCAAAGGCTCTAGACGCAAATATTGTTGTGAGAGCTAATTCAATCAAGGAAACACTGCATGTTGGTGAAGGGCATATTGAAGAAGGATCAGCCGAGTGGTTCTTGTGGGAGAACAACTCCATTTGGCTCACTAACTTCACACACCATCAGGCTTCCAACCAGCTCTCAAGGAAACTCAGTTTTCACACTCTATGCTTAGTGCCCTTTGAGTGCCTAGGACTGAAATGAAGCTTGGTGAGCATCCCACACAAACGAATGCTCCACATGCGGGTTTCACATGCCACCAACTCCACATTCACAGGCAACTTCAGTGCCACAGCCGTTTTCAGATAGCCCTCAATGCAAAGGCTCTAGACGCAAATATTGGTGTGAGAGCTAATTCAATCAAGGAAACACTGCATGTTGGTGAAGGGCATATTGAAGAAGGATCAGCCGAGTGGTTCTTGTGGGAGAACAACTCCATTTGGCTCACTAACTTCACACACCATCAGGCTTCCAAGCAGCTCTCAAGGAAGCTCAGTTTTCACACTCTATGCTTAGTGCCCTTTGAGTGCATTATCGAGGAATGAACCTGGTAGAGCATCCCACACAAACGAATGCTCCACATGCGGGTTTCACATGCCACCAACTCCACATTCACAGGCAAATTCAGCCCCACAGCCGTTTTCAGATAGCCCTCAATGCAAAGGCTCTAGACGCAAATATTGGTGTGAGAGCTAATTCAATCAAGGAAACATTGCATGTTGGTGAAGGGCATATTGAAGAAGGATCAGCCGAGTGGTTCTTGAGCGAGAACAACTCCATTTGGTTCACTAAATTCACACACCATCAGGCTTCCAAGCAGCTCTCAAGGAAACTCAGTTTTCACACTCTATGCTTAGTGCCCTTTGAGTGCCTAGGACTGAAATGAAGCTTGGTGAGCATCCCACACAAACCAATGCTCCACATGCGGGTTTCACATGCCACCAACTCCACATTCACAGGCAACTTCAGCGCCACAGCCGTTTTCAGATAGCCCTCAATGCAAAGGCTCTAGACGCAAATATTGGTGTGAGAGCCAATTCAATCAAGGAAACACTGCATGTTGGTGAAGGGCATATTGAAGAAGGATCAGCCGAGTGATTCTTGTGGGAGAACAACTCCATTTGGCTCACTAACTTCACACACCATCAGGCTTCCAAGCAGCTCTCAAGGAAACTCAGTTTTCACACTCTATGCTTAGTGCCCTTTGAGGGCATTATCTAGGAATGAACCTGGTAGAGCATCCCACACAAACGAATGCTCCACATGCGGGTTTCACATGCCACCAACTCCACATTCACAGGCAACTTCAGCGCCACAGCCGTTTTCAGATAGCCCTCAATGCAAAGGCTCTAGACGCAAATATTGGTGTGAGAGCTAATTCAATCAAGGAAACACTGCATGTTGGTGAAGGGCATATTGAAGAAGGATCAGCTGAGTGGTTCTTGTGGGAGAACAACTCCATTTGGCTCACTAACTTCACACACCATCAGGCTTCCAAGCAGCTCTCAAGGAAACTCAGTTTTCACACTCTATGCTTAGTGCCCTTTGAGTGCATTATAAGGAATGAACCTGGTCGAGCATCCCACACAAACGAATGCTCCACATGCGGGTTTCACATGCCACCAACTCCACATTCACAGGCAACTTCAGCGCCACAGCCGTTTTCAGATAGCCCTCAATGCAAAGGCTCTAGACGCAAATATTGGTGTGAGAGCTAATTCAATCAAGGAAACATTGCATGTTGGTGAAGGGCATATTGAAGAAGGATCAGCCGAGTGGTTCTTGTGGGAGAACAACTCCATTTGGCTCACTAACTTCACACACCATCAGGCTTCCAAGCAGCTCTCAAGGAAACTCAGTTTTCACACTCTATGCTTAGTGCCCTTTGAGTGCCTAGGACTGAAATGAAGCTTGCTGAGCATCCCACACAAAAGAATGCTCCACATGCGGGTTTCACATGCCACCAACTCCACATTCACAGGCAACTTCAGCGCCACAGCCGTTTTCAGATAGCCCTCAATGCAAAGGCTCTAGACGCAACTATTGGTGTGAGAGCTAATTCAATCAAGGAAACACTGCATGTTGGTGAAGGGCATATTGAAGAAGGATCAGCCGAGTGGTTCTTGTGGGAGAACAACTCCATTTGGCTCACTAACTTCACACAACATCAGGCTTCCAAGCAGCTCTCAAGGAAACTCAGTTTTCACACTCTATGCTTAGTGCCCTTTGAGTGCATTATCTAGGAATGAACCTGGTAGAGCATCCCACACAAACGAATGCTGCACATGCGGGTTTCACATGCCACCAACGGCACAATCTCAGGCAACTTCAGCGCCACAGCCGTTTTCAGATAGCCCTCAATGCAAAGGCTCTAGACGCAAATATTGGTGTGAGAGCTAATTCAATCAAGGAAACACTGCATGTTGGTGAAGGGCATATTGAAGAAGAATCAGCCGAGTGTGGAGAACAACTCCATTTGGCTCAATAACTTCACACACCATCAGGCTTCCAAGCAGCTCTTAAGGAAACTCAGTTTTCACACTCTATACTTAGTGCCCTTTGAGTGCCTACGACTGAAATGAAGCTTGGTGAGCATCCCACACAAACCAATGCTCCACATGCGGGTTTCACATGCCACCAACTCCACATTCTCAGGCAACTTCAGCGCCACAGCCATTTTCAGATAGCCCTCAATGCAAAGGCTCTAGACGCAAATATTGGTGTGAGAGCTAATTCAATCAAGGAAACACTGCATGTTGGTGAAGGGCATATTGAAGAAGGATCAGCCGAGTGGTTCTTGTGGGAGAACAACTCCATTTGGCTCACTAACTTCACACACCATCAGGCTTCCAAGCAGCTCTCAAGGAAACTCAGTTTTCACACTCTATGCTTAGTGCCCTTTGAGTGCCTAGGACTGAAATGAATCTTGGTGAGCATCCCACACAAAAGAATGCTCCAGTTGCGGGTTTCACATGCCACCAACTATACATTCTCAGGCAACTTCAGCGCCACAGCCGTTTTCAGATAGCCCTCAATGCAAAGGCTCTAGACGCAAATATTGGTGTGAGAGCTAATTCAATCAAGGAAACACTGCATGTTGGTGAAGGGCATATTGAAGAAGGATCAGCGAGTGGTTCTTGTGGGAGAACAACTCCATTTGGCTCACTAACTTCACACACCATCAGGCTTCCAAGCAGCTCTCAAGGAAACTCAGTTTTCACACTCTATGATTAGTGCCCTTTGATTGCATCATCTAGGAATGAACCTGGTAGAGCATCCCACACAAACGAATGCTCCACATGCGGGTTTCACATGCCACCAACTCCACATTCAGAGGCAACTTCAGCGCCACAGCCGTTTTCAGATAGCCCTCAATGCAAAGGCTCTAGACGCAAATATTGCTGTGAGAGCTAATTCAATCAAGGAAACACTGCATGTTGGTGAAGGGCATATTGAAGAAGGATCAGCCGAGTGGTTCTTGTGGGAGAACAACTCCATTTGGCTCACTAACTTCACACACCATCAGGCTTCCAAGCAGCTCTCAAGGAAACTCAGTTTTCACACTCTATGCTTAGTGCCCTTTGAGTGCATCATCTAGGAATGAACCTGGTAGAGCATCCCACACAAACGAATGCTGCACATGCTGGTTTCACATGCCACCAACTCCATATTCACAGGCAACTTCAGCGCCACTGCCGTTTTCAGATAGCCCTCAATGCAAAGGCTCTAGACGCAACTATTGGTGTGAGAGCTAATTCAATCAAGGAAACACTGCATGTTGGTGAAGGGCATATTGAAGAAGAATCAGCCGAGTGGGGAGAACAACTCCATTTGGCTCACTAACTTCGCACACCATCAGGCTTCCAAGCAGCTCTCAAGGAAACTCAGTTTTCACACTCTATGCTTAGTGCCCTTTGAGTGCCTAGGACTGAAATGAAACTTGGTGATCATCCCACACAAACGAATGCTCCACATGCGGGTTTCACATGCCACCAACTCCACATTCTCAGGCAACTTCAGCTCCACAGCCGTTTTCAGATAGCCCTCAATGCAAAGGATCTAGACGCAAATATTGGTGTGAGAGCTAATTCAATCAAGGAAACACTGCATGTTGGTGAAGGGCATATTGAAGAAGGAGCAGCCGAGTGGTTCTTGTGGGAGAACAACTCCATTTGGCTCACTAACTTCACACACCATCAGGCTTCCAAGCAGCTCTCAAGGAAACTCAGTTTTCACACTCTATGCTTAGTGCCCTTTGAGTGCATCATCTAGGAATGAACCTGGTAGAGCATCCCACACAAACGAATGCTGCACATGCTGGTTTCACATGCCACCAACTCCATATTCACAGGCAACTTCAGCGCCACAGCCGTTTTCAGATAGCCCTCAATGCAAAGGCTCTAGACGCAAATATTGGTGTGAGAGCTAATTCAATCAAGGAAACACTGCATGTTGGTGAAGGGCATATTGAAGAAGAATCAGCCGAGTGGGGAGAACAACTCCATTTGGCTCATTAACTTCCCACACCATCAGGCTTCCAAGCAGCTCTCAAGGAAACTCAGTTTTCACACTCTATGCTTAGTGCCCTTTGAGTGCCTAGGACTGAAATGAAGCTTGGTGATCATCCCACACAAACGAATGCTCCACATGCTGGTTTCACATGCCACCAACTCCATATTCACAGGCAACTTCAGCGCCACTGCCGTTTTCAGATAGCCCTCAATGCAAAGGCTCTAGACGCAAATATTGGTGTGAGAGCTAATTCAATCAAGGAAACACTGCATGTTGGGGAAGGGCATATTGAAGAAGAATCAGCCGAGTGGGGAGAACAACTCCATTTGGCTCACTAACTTCGCACACCATCAGGCTTCCAAGCAGCTCTCATGGAAACTCAGTTTTCACACTCTATGCTTAGTGCCCTTTGAGTGCCTAGGACTGAAATGAAGCTTGGTGATCATCCCACACAAACGAATGCTGCACATGCGGGTTTCACATGCCACCAACTCCACATTCTCAGGCAACTTCAGCGCCACAGCCGTTTTCAGATAGCCCTCAATGCAAAGGCTCTAGACGCAAATATTGGTGTGAGAGCTAATTCAATCAAGGAAACACTGCATGTTGGTGAAGGGCATATTGAAGAAGGATCAGCCGAGTGGTTCTTGTGGGAGAACAACTCCATTTGGCTCACTAACTTCACACACCATCAGGCTTCCAAGCAGCTCTCAAGGAAACTCAGTTTTCACACTCTATGCTTAGTGCCCTTTGAGTGCCTAGGACTGAAATGAATCTTGGTGAGCATCCCACACAAACGAATGCTCCCCATGCGAGTTTCCCATGCCACCAACTCCACATTCTCAGGCAACTTCATCTCCACAGCCCTTTTCAGATAGCCCTGAATGCAAAGGCTCTAGACGCAAATATTGGTGTGAGAGCTAATTCAATCAAGGAAACACTGCATGTTGGTGAAGGGCATATTGAAGAAGAATCAGCTGACTGGTTCTTGTGGGAGAACAACTCCATTTGGCTCACTAACTTCACACACCATCAGGCTTCCAAGCAGCTTTCAAGGAAACTCAGTTTTCACACTCTATGCTTAGTGCCCTTTGAGTGCCTAATACTGAAATGAATCTTGGTGAGCATCCCACACAAAAGAATGCTCCTGTTGCGGGTTTCACATGCCACCAACTCCACATTCACAGGCAACTTCAGCGCCACAGCCATTTTCAGATAGCCCTCAATGCAAAGGCTCTAGACGCAAATATTGGTGTGAGAGCTAATTCAATCAAGGAAACACTGCATGTTGGTGAAGGGCATATTGAAGAAGGATCAGCCGAGTGGTTCTTGTGGGAGAACAACTCCATTTGGCTCACTAACTTCACACACCATCAGGCTTCCAAGCAGCTCTCAAGGAAACTCAGTTTTCACACCCTATGCTTAGTGCCCTTTGAGTGCATCATCTAGGAATGAACCTGGTAGAGCATCCCACACAAACGAATGCTCCACATGCGGGTTTCACATGCCACCAACTCCACATTCACAGGCAATTTCAGCGCCACAGCCGTTTTCAGATAGCCCTCAATGCAAAGGCTCTAGACGCAAATATTGGTGGAGAGCTAATTCAATCAAGGAAACACTGCATGTTGGTGAAGGGCATATTGAAGAAGGATCAGCCGAGTGGTTCTTGTGGGAGAACAACTCCATTTGGCTCACTAACTTCACACACCATCAGGCTTCCAAGCAGCTCTCAAGGAAACTCAGTTTTCACACTCTATGCTTAGTGCCCTTTGAGTGCATTATCTAGGAATGAACCTGGTAGAGCATCCCACACAAACGAATGCTGCACATGCGGGTTTCACATGCCACCAACTCCACATTCTCAGGCAACTTCAGCGCCACAGCCGTTTTCAGATAGCCCTCAATGCAAAGGCTCTAGACGCAAATATTGGTGTGAGAGCTAATTCAATCAAGGAAACACTGCATGTTGGTGAAGGGCATATTGAAGAAGAATCAGCCGAGTGTGGAGAACAACTCCATTTGGCTCACTAACTTCACACACCATCAGGCTTCCAAGCAGCTCTCAAGGAAACTCAGTTTTCACACTCTATGCTTAGTGCCCTTTGAGTGCCTAGGACTGAAATGAAGCTTGGTGAGCATCCCACACAAACCAATGCTCCACATGCGGGTTTCACATGCCACCAACTCCACATTCTCAGGCAACTTCAGCGCCACAGCCATTTTCAGATAGTCCTCAATGCAAAGGCTCTAGACGCAAATATTGGTGTGAGAGCTAATTCAATCAAGGAAACACTGCATGTTGGTGAAGGGCATATTGAAGAAGGATCAGCCGAGTGGTTCTTGTGGGAGAACAACTCCATTTGGCTCACTAACTTCACACACCATCAGGCTTCCAAGCAGCTCTCAAGGAAACTCAGTTTTCACACTCTATGCTTAGTGCCCTTTGAGTGCCTAGGACTGAAATGAATCTTGGTGAGCATCCCACACAAAAGAATGCTCCAGTTGCGGGTTTCACATGCCACCAACTCCACATTCACAGGCAACTTCAGCGCCACAGCCATTTTCAGATAGCCCTCAATGCAAAGGCTCTAGACGCAAATATTGGTGTGAGAGCTAATTCAATCAAGGAAACACTGCATGTTGGTGAAGGGCATATTGAAGAAGGATCAGCCGAGTGGTTCTTGTGGGAGATCAACTCCATTTGGCTCACTAACTTCACACACCATCAGGCTTCCAAGCAGCTCTCAAGGAAACTCAGTTTTCACACTCTATGCTTAGTGCCCTTTGAGTGCATCATCTAGGAATGAACCTGGTAGAGCATCCCACACAAACGAATGCTCCACATGCGGGTTTCACATGCCACCAACTCCACATTCACAGGCAACTTCAGCGCCACAGCCGTTTTCAGATAGCCCTCAATGCAAAGGCTCTAGACGCAAATATTGGTGTGAGAGCTAATTCAATCAAGGAAACACTGCATGTTGGTGAAGGGCATATTGAAGAAGGATCAGCCGAGTGGTTCTTGTGGGAGAACAACTCCATTTGGCTCACTAACTTCACACACCATCAGGCTTCCAAGCAGCTCTCAAGGAAACTCAGTTTTCACACTCTATGCTTAGTGCCCTTTGAGTGCATTATCTAGGAATGAACCTGGTAGAGCATCCCACACAAACGAATGCTGCACATGCGGGTTTCACATGCCACCAACGGCACAATCTCAGGCAACTTCAGCGCCACAGCCGTTTTCAGATAGCCCTCAATGCAAAGGCTCTAGACGCAAATATTGGTGTGAGAGCTAATTCAATCAAGGCAACACTGCATGTTGGTGAAGGGCATATTGAAGAAGAATCAGCCGAGTGTGGAGAACCACTCCATTTGGCTCAATAACTTCACACACCATCAGGCTTCCAAGCAGCTCTCAAGGAAACTCAGTTTTCACACTCTATGCTTAGTGCCCTTTGAGTGCCTACGACTGAAATGAAGCTTGGTGAGCATCCCACACAAACCAATGCTCCACATGCGGGTTTCACATGCCACCAACTCCACATTCTCAGGCAACTTCAGCGCCACAGCCATTTTCAGATAGCCCTCAATGCAAAGGCTCTAGACGCAAATATTGGTGTGAGAGCTAATTCAATCAAGGAAACACTGCATGTTGGTGAAGGGCATATTGAAGAAGGATCAGCCGAGTGGTTCTTGTGGGAGAACAACTCCATTTGGCTCACTAACTTCACACACCATCAGGCTTCCAAGCAGCTCTCAAGGAAACTCAGTTTTCACACTCTATGCTTAGTGCCCTTTGAGTGCCTAGGACTGAAATGAATCTTGGTGAGCATCCCACACAAAAGAATGCTCCAGTTGCGGGTTTCACATGCCACCAACTCCACATTCACAGGCAACTTCAGCGCCACAGCCATTTTCAGATAGCCCTCAATGCAAAGGCTCTAGACGCAAATATTGGTGTGAGAGCTAATTCAATCAAGGAAACACTGCATGTTGGTGAAGGGCATATTGAAGAAGGATCAGCCGAGTGGTTCTTGTGGGAGATCAACTCCATTTGGCTCACTAACTTCACACACCATCAGGCTTCCAAGCAGCTCTCAAGGAAACTCAGTTTTCACACTCTATGCTTAGTGCCCTTTGAGTGCATCATCTAGGAATGAACCTGGTAGAGCATCCCACACAAACGAATGCTCCACATGCGGGTTTCACATGCCACCAACTCCACATTCAGAGGCAACTTCAGCGCCACAGCCGTTTTCAGATAGCCCTCAATGCAAAGGCTCTAGACGCAAATATTGGTGTGAGAGCTAATTCAATCAAGGAAACACTGCATGTTGGTGAAGGGCATATTGAAGAAGGATCAGCCGAGTGGTTCTTGTGGGAGAACAACTCCATTTGGCTCACTAACTTCACACACCATCAGGCTTCCAAGCAGCTCTCAAGGAAACTCAGTTTTCACACTCTATGCTTAGTGCCCTTTGAGTGCATCATCTAGGAATGAACCTGGTAGAGCATCCCACACAAACGAATGCTGCACATGCTGGTTTCACATGCCACCAACTCCATATTCGCAGGCAACTTCAGCGCCACTGCCGTTTTCAGATAGCCCTCAATGCAAAGGCTCTAGACGCAACTATTGGTGTGAGAGCTAATTCAATCAAGGAAACACTGCATGTTGGTGAAGGGCATATTGAAGAAGAATCAGCCGAGTGGGGAGAACAACTCCATTTGGCTCACTAACTTCGCACACCATCAGGCTTCCAAGCAGCTCTCAAGGAAACTCAGTTTTCACACTCTATGCTTAGTGCCCTTTGAGTGCCTAGTACTGAAATGAAGCTTGGTGATCATCCCACACAAACGAATGCTCCACATGCGGGTTTCACATGCCACCAACTCCACATTCTCAGGCAACTTCAGCTCCACAGCCGTTTTCAGATAGCCCTCAATGCAAAGGATCTAGACGCAAATATTGGTGTGAGAGCTAATTCAATCAAGGAAACACTGCATGTTGGTGAAGGGCATATTGAAGAAGGATCAGCCGAGTGGTTCTTGTGGGAGAACAACTCCATTTGGCTCACTAACTTCACACACCATCAGGCTTCCAAGCAGCTCTCAAGGAAACTCAGTTTTCACACTCTATGCTTAGTGCCCTTTGAGTGCCTAGGACTGAAATGAAGCTTGGTGATCATCCCACACAAACGAATGCTCCACTTGCGGGTTTCACATGCCACCAACTCCACATTCTCAGGCAACTTCAGCTCCACAGCCGTTTTCAGATAGCCCTCAATGCAAAGGCTCTAAACACAACTATTGGTGTGAGAGCTAATTCAATCAAGGAAACACTGCATGTTGGTGAAGGGCATATTGAAGAAGGATCAGCCGAGTGGTTCTTGTGGGAGAACAACTCCATTTGGCTCACTAACTTCACACACCATCAGGCTTCCAAGCAGCTCTCAAGGAAACTCAGTTTTCACACTCTATGCTTAGTGCCCTTTGAGTGCATCATCTAGGAATGAACCTGGTAGAGCATCCCACACAAACGAATGCTCCACATGCGAGTTTCACATGCCACCAACTCCACATTCTCAGGCAACTTCAGCTCCACAGCCCTTTTCAGATAGCCCTCAATGCAAAGGCTCTAGACGCAAATATTGGTGTGAGAGCTAATTCAATCAAGGAAACACTGCATGTTGGTGAAGGGCATATTGAAGAAGAATCAGCTGACTGGTTCTTGTGGGAGAACAACTCCATTTGGCTCACTAACTTCACACACCATCAGGCTTCCAAGCAACTTTCAAGGAAACTCAGTTTTCACACTCTATGCTTAGTGCCCTTTGAGTGCCTAGGACTGAAATGAAGCTTGGTGAGCATCCCACACAAACCAATGCTCCACATGCGGGTTTCACATGCCACCAACTCCACATTCACAGGCAACTTCAGCGCCACAGCCATTTTCAGATAGCCCTCAATGCAAAGGCTCTAGACGCAAATATTGGTGTGAGAGCTAATTCAATCAAGGAAACACTGCATGTTGGTGAAGGGCATATTGAAGAAGGATCAGCCGAGTGGTTCTTGTGGGAGAACAACTCCATTTGGCTCACTAACTTCACACACCATCAGGCTTCCAAGCAGCTCTCAAGGAAACTCAGTTTTCACACTCTATGCTTAGTGCCCTTTGAGTGCATCATCTAGGAATGAACCTGGTAGAGCATCCCACACAAACGAATGCTCCACATGCGGGTTTCACATGCCACCAACTCCACATTCACAAGCAACTTCAGCGCCACAGCCGTTTTCAGATAGCCCTCAATGCAAAGGCTCTAGACGCAAATATTGGTGTGAGAGCTAATTCAATCAAGGAAACACTGCATGTTGGTGAAGGGCATATTGAAGAAGGATCAGCCGAGTGGTTCTTGTGGGAGAACAACTCCATTTGGCTCACTAACTTCACACACCATCAGGCTTCCAAGCAGCTCTCAAGGAAACTCAGTTTTCACACTCTATGCTTAGTGCCCTTTGAGTGCATCATCTAGGAATGAACCTGGTAGAGCATCCCACACAACCGAATGCTGCACATGCGGGTTTCACATGCCACCAACTCCATATTCACAGGCAACTTCAGCGCCACTGCCGTTTTCAGATAGCCCTCAATGCAAAGGCTCTAGACGCAACTATTGGTGTGAGAGCTAATTCAATCAAGGAAACACTGCATGTTGGTGAAGGGCATATTGAAGAAGAATCAGCCGAGTGGGGAGAACAACTCCATTTGGCTCACTAACTTCGCACACCATCAGGCTTCCAAGCAGCTCTCAAGGAAACTCAGTTTTCACACTCTATGCTTAGTGCCCTTTGAGTGCCTAGGACTGAAATGAAGCTTGGTGATCATCCCACACAAACGAATGCTCCACATGCGGGTTTCACATGCCACCAACTCCACATTCTCAGGCAACTTCAGCTCGACAGCCGTTTTCAGATAGCCCTCAATGCAAAGGCTCTAGACGCAACTATTGGTGTGAGAGCTAATTCAATCAAGGAAACACTGCATGTTGGTGAAGGGCATATTGAAGAAGGATCAGCCGAGTGGTTCTTGTGGGAGAACAACTCCATTTGGCTCACTAACTTCACACACCATCAGGCTTCCAAGCAGCTCTCAAGGAAACTCAGTTTTCACACTCTATGCTTAGTGCCCTTTGAGTGCCTAGGACTGAAATGAATCTTGGTGAGCATCCCACACAAACGAATGCTCCACATGCGAGTTTCACATGCCACCAACTCCACATTCTCAGGCAACTTCAGCTCCACAGCCCTTTTCAGATAGCCCTCAATGCAAAGGCTCTAGCCGCAAATATTGGTGTGAGAGCTAATTCAATCAAGGAAACACTGCATGTTGGTGAAGGACATATTGAAGAAGAATCAGCTGACTGGTTCTTGTGGGAGAACAACTCCATTTGGCTCACTAACTTCACACACCATCAGGCTCCCAAGCAGCTTTCAAGGAAACTCAGTTTTCACACTCTATGCTTAGTGCCCTTTGAGTGCCTAGGACTGAAATGAATCTTGGTGAGCATCCCACACAAAAGAATGCTCCAGTTGCGGGTTTCACATGCCACCAACTCCACATTCTCAGGCAACTTCAGCGCCACAGCCATTTTCAAATAGCCCTCAATGCAAAGGCTCTAGACGCAAATATTGGTGTGAGAGCTAATTCAATCAAGGAAACACTGCATGTTGGTGAAGGGCATATTGAAGAAGGATCAGCCGAGTGGTTCTTGTGGGAGAACAACTCCATTTGGCTCACTAACTTCACACACCATCAGGCTTCCAAGCAGCTCTCAAGGAAACTCAGTTTTCACACTCTATGCTTAGTGCCCTTTGAGTGCATCATCTAGGAATGAACCTGGTAGAGCATCCCACACAAACGAATGCTCCACATGCGGGTTTCACATGCCACCAACTCCACATTCACAGGCAACTTCAGCGCCACAGCCGTTTTCAGATAGCCCTCAATGCAAAGGCTCTAGACGCAAATATTGCTGTGAGAGCTAATTCAATCAAGGAAACACTGCATGTTGGTGAAGGGCATATTGAAGAAGGATCAGCCGAGTGGTTCTTGTGGGAGAACAACTCCATTTGGCTCACTAACTTCACACACCATCAGGCTTCCAAGCAGCTCTCAAGGAAACTCAGTTTTCACACTCTATGCTTATTGCCCTTTGAGTGCATCTTCTAGGAATGAACCTGGTAGAGCATCCCACACAAACGAATGCTCCACATGCGGGTTTCACATGCCACCAACTCCATATTCACAGGCAACTTCAGCGCCACTGCCGTTTTCAGATAGCCCTCAATGCAAAGGCTCTAGGCGCAAATATTGGTGTGAGAGCTAATTCAATGAAGGAAACACTGCATGTTGGTGAAGGGCATATTGAAGAAGAATCAGCCGAGTGGGGAGAACAACTCCATTTGGCTCACTAACTTCGCACACCATCAGGCTTCCAAGCAGCTCTCAAGGAAACTCAGTTTTCACACTCTATGCTTAGTGCCCTTTGAGTGCCTAGGACTGAAATGAAGCTTGGTGATCATCCCACACAAACGAATGCTCCACATGCGGGTTTCACATGCCACCAACTCCACATTCACAGGCAGCTTCAGCACCACAGCCGTTTTCAGATAGCCCTCAATGCAAAGGCTCTAGACGCAAATATTGGTGTGAGAGCTAATTCAATCAAGGAAACACTGCATGTTGGTGAAGGGCATATTGAAGAAGGATCAGCCGAGTGGTTCTTGTGGGAGAACAACTCCATTTGGCTCACTAACTTCACACACCATCAGGCTTCCAAGCAGCTCTCAAGGAAACTCAGTTTTCACACTCTATGCTTAGTGCCCTTTGAGTGCCTAGGACTGAAATGAATCTTGGTGAGCATCCCACACAAACGAATGCTCCACATGCGAGTTTCACATGCCACCAACTCCACATTCTCAGGCAACTTCAGCTTCACAGCCCTTTTCAGATAGCCCTCAATGCAAAGGCTCTAGCCGCAAATATTGGTGTGAGAGCTAATTCAATCAAGGAAACACTGCATGTTGGTGAAGGACATATTGAAGAAGAATCAGCTGACTGGTTCTTGTGGGAGAACAACTCCATTTGGCTCACTAACTTCACACACCATCAGGCTCCCAAGCAGCTTTCAAGGAAACTCAGTTTTCACACTCTATGCTTAGTGCCCTTTGAGTGCCTAGGACTGAAATGAATCTTGGTGAGCATCCCACACAAAAGAATGCTCCAGTTGCGGGTTTCACATGCCACCAACTCCACATTCTCAGGCAACTTCAGCGCCACAGCCATTTTCAAATAGCCCTCAATGCAAAGGCTCTAGACGCAAATATTGGTGTGAGAGCTAATTCAATCAAGGAAACACTGCATGTTGGTGAAGGGCATATTGAAGAAGGATCAGCCGAGTGGTTCTTGTGGGAGAACAACTCCATTTGGCTCACTAACTTCACACACCATCAGGCTTCCAAGCAGCTCTCAAGGAAACTCAGTTTTCACACTCTATGCTTAGTGCCCTTTGAGTGCATCATCTAGGAATGAACCTGGTAGAGCATCCCACACAAACGAATGCTCCACATGCGGGTTTCACATGCCACCAACTCCACATTCACAGGCAACTTCAGCGCCACAGCCGTTTTCAGATAGCCCTCAATGCAAAGGCTCTAGACGCAAATATTGCTGTGAGAGCTAATTCAATCAAGGAAACACTGCATGTTGGTGAAGGGCATATTGAAGAAGGATCAGCCGAGTGGTTCTTGTGGGAGAACAACTCCATTTGGCTCACTAACTTCACACACCATCAGGCTTCCAAGCAGCTCTCAAGGAAACTCAGTTTTCACACTCTATGCTTATTGCCCTTTGAGTGCATCTTCTAGGAATGAACCTGGTAGAGCATCCCACACAAACGAATGCTCCACATGCGGGTTTCACATGCCACCAACTCCATATTCACAGGCAACTTCAGCGCCACTGCCGTTTTCAGATAGCCCTCAATGCAAAGGCTCTAGGCGCAAATATTGGTGTGAGAGCTAATTCAATGAAGGAAACACTGCATGTTGGTGAAGGGCATATTGAAGAAGAATCAGCCGAGTGGGGAGAACAACTCCATTTGGCTCACTAACTTCGCACACCATCAGGCTTCCAAGCAGCTCTCAAGGAAACTCAGTTTTCACACTCTATGCTTAGTGCCCTTTGAGTGCCTAGGACTGAAATGAAGCTTGGTGATCATCCCACACAAACGAATGCTCCACATGCGGGTTTCACATGCCACCAACTCCACATTCACAGGCAGCTTCAGCACCACAGCCGTTTTCAGATAGCCCTCAATGCAAAGGCTCTAGACGCAAATATTGGTGTGAGAGCTAATTCAATCAAGGAAACACTGCATGTTGGTGAAGGGCATATTGAAGAAGGATCAGCTGACTGGTTCTTGTGGGAGAACAACTCCATTTGGCTCACTAACTTCACACACCATCAGGCTTCCAAGCAGCTTTCAAGGAAACTCAGTTTTCACACTCTATGCTTAGTGCCCTTTGAGTGCCTAGGACTGAAATGAAGCTTGCTGAGCATCCCACACAAACGAATGCTCCACATGCGGGTTTCACATGCCACCAACTCCACATTCTCAGGCAACTTCAGCGCCACAGCCATTTTCAGATAGCCCTCAATGCAAAGGCTCTAGACGCAAATATTGGTGTGAGAGCTAATTCAATCAAGGAAACACTGCATGTTGGTGAAGGGCATATTGAAGAAGGATCAGCCGAGTGGTTCTTGTGGGAGAACAACTCCATTTGGCTCACTAACTTCACACACCATCAGGCTTCCAAGCAGCTCTCAAGGAAACTCAGTTTTCACACTCTATGCTTAGTGCCCTTTGAGTGCATCATCTAGGAATGAACCTGGTAGAGCATCCCACACAAAAGAATGCTCCAGTTGCGGGTTTCACATGTCACCAACTCCACATTCTCAGGCAACTTCAGCGCCACAGCCGTTTTCAGATAGCCCTCAATGAAAAGGCTCTAGACGCAAATATTGGTGTGAGAGATAATTCAATCAAGGAAACACTGCACGTTGGTGAAGGGCATATTGAAGAAGAATCAGCCGAGTGTGGAGAACAACTCCATTTGGCTCACTAACTTCGCACACCATCAGGCTTCCAAGCAGCTCTCAAGGAAACTCAGTTTTCACACTCTATGCTTAGTGCCCTTTGAGTGCCTAGGACTGAAATGAATCTTGGTGATCATCCCACACAAACGAATGCTCCACATGCGGGTTTCACATGCCACCAACTCCACATTCTCAGGCAACTTCAGCACCACAGCCGTTTTCAGATAGCCCTCAATGCAAAGGCTCTAGACGCAAATATTGGTGTGAGAGCTAATTCAATCAAGGAAACACTGCATGTTGGTGAAGGGCATATTGAAGAAGGATCAGCCGAGTGGTTCTTGTGGGAGAACAACTCCATTTGGCTCACTAACTTCACACACCATCAGGCTTCCAAGCAGCTTTCAAGGAAACTCAGTTTTCACACTCTATGCTTAGTGCCCTTTGAGTGCATTATCTAGGAATGAACCTGGTAGAGCATCCCACACAAACGAATGCTCCACATGCGGGTTTCACATGCCACCAACTCCACATTCACAGGCAACTTCAGCGCCACAGCCGTTTTCAGATAGCACTCAATGCAAAGGCTCTACACGCAAATATTGGTGTGAGAGCTAATTCAATCAAGAAAACACTGCCTGTTGGTGAAGGGCATATTGAAGAAGGATCAGCCTAGTGGTTCGTGTGGGAGAACAACTCCATTTGGCTCCCTAACTTCACACACCATCAGGCTTCCAAGCAACTCTCAAGGAAACTCAGTTTTCACACTCTATGCTTAGTGCCCTTTGAGTGCCTAGGACTAAAAAGAAGCTTGCTGAGCATCCCACACAAACGAATGCTCCACATGCGGGTTTCACATGCCACCAACTCCACATTCTCAGGCAACTTCAGCGCCACAGCCATTTTCAGATAGCCCTCAATGCAAAGGCTCTAGACGCAAATATTGGTGTGAGAGCTAATTCAATCAAGGAAACACTGCATGTTGGTGAAGGGCATATTGAAGAAGGATCAGCCGAGTGGTTCTTGTGGGAGAACAACTCCATTTGGCTCACTAACTTCACACACCATCAGGCTTCCAAGCAGCTCTCAAGGAAACTCAGTTTTCACACTCTATGCTTAGTGCCCTTTGAGTGCCTAGGACTGAAATGAAGCTTGCTGAGCATCCCACACAAACGAATGCTCCACTTGCGGGTTTCACATGCCACCAACTCCACATTCACAGGCAACTTCAGCGCCACAGCCGTTTTCAGATAGCCCTCAATGCAAAGGCTCTAGACGCAAATATTGGTGTGAGAGCTAATTCAATCAAGGAAACACTGCATGTTGGTGAAGGGCATATTGAAGAAGGATCAGCCGAGTGGTTCTTGTGGGAGAACAACTCCATTTGGCTCACTAACTTCACACACCATCAGGCTTCCAAGCAGCTCTCAAGGAAATTCAGTTTTCACACTCTATGCTTAGTGCCCTTTGAGTGCAGTATCTAGGAATGAACCTGGTAGAGCATCCCACACACACGAATGCTCCACTTGCGGGTTTCACATGCCACCAACTCCACATTCTCAGGCAACTTCAGCGCCACAGCCGTTTTCAGATAGCCCTCAATGCAAAGGCTCTAGACGCAAATATTTGTGTGAGAGCTAATTCAATCAAGAAAACACTGCATGTTGGTGAAGGGCATATTGAAGAAGGATCAGCCGAGTGGTTCTTGTGGGAGAACAACTCCATTTGGCTCACTAACTTCACACACCATCAGGCTTCCAAGCAGCTCTCAAGGAAACTCAGTTTTCACACTCTATGCTTAGTGCCCTTTGAGTGCCTAGGACTAAAAAGAAGCTTGGTGAGCATCCCACACAAACGAATGCTCCACATGCGGGTTTCACATGCCACCAACTCCACATTCACAGGCAACTTCAGCGCCACAGCGCTATTCAGATAGCCCTCAATGCAAAGGCTCTAGACGCAAATATTGGTGTGAGAGCTAATTCAATCAAGGAAACACTGCATGTTGGTGAAGGGCATATTGAAGAAGGATCAGCCGAGTGGTTCTTGTGGGAGAACAACTCCATTTGGCTCCCTAACTTCACACACCATCAGGCTTCCAAGCAGCTCTCAAGGAAACTCAGTTTTCACACTCTATGCTTAGTGCCCTTTGAGTGCAGTATCTAGGAATGAACCTGGTAGAGCATCCCACACAAATGAATGCTCCACATGCGGGTTTCACATGCCACCAACTCCACATTCTCAGGCAAGTTCAGCGCCACAGCCGTTTTCAGATAGCCCTCAATGCAAAGGCTCTAGACGCAAATAATGGTGTGAGAGCTAATTCAATCAAGGAAACACTGCATGTTGGTGAAGGGCATATTGAAGAAGGATCAGCCGAGTGGTTCTTGTGGGAGAACAAGTCCATTTGGCTCACTAACTTCACACACCATCAGGCTTCCAAGCAGCTCTCAAGGAAACTCAGTTTTCACACTCTATGCTTAGTGCCCTTTGAGTGCCTAGGACTGAAAAGAAGCTTGGTGAGCATCCCACACAAACGAATGCTTCACATGCGGGTTTCACATGCCACCAACTCCACATTCTCAGGCAACTTCAGCGCCACAGCCGTTTTTAGATAGCCCTCAATGCAAATGCTCTAGACGCAAATATTGGTGTGAGAGCTAATTCAATCAAGGAAACACTGCATGTTGGTGAAGGGCATATTGAAAAGGATCAGCCGAGTGGTTATTGTGGGAGAACAACTCCATTTGGCTCACTAACTTCACACACCATCAGGCTTCCAAACAGCTCTCAAGGAAACTCAGTTTTCACACTCTATGCTTAGTGCCCTTTGAGTGCATTATCTAGGAATGGACCTGGTAGAGCATCCCACACAAATGAATGCTCCACATGCGGGTTTCACATGCCACCAACTCCACATTCACAGGCAACTTCAGCGCCACAGCCGTTTTCAGATAGCCCTCAATGCAAAGACTCTAGACGCAAATATTGGTGTGAGAACTAATTCAATCAAGGAAACACTGCATGTTAGTGAAGGGCATATTGAAGAAGAATCAGCCGAGTGGGGAGAACAACTCCATTTGGCTCACTAACTTCACACACCATCAGGCTTCCAAGCAGCTCTCAAGGAAACTCAGTTTTCACACTCTATGCTTAGTGCCCTTTGAGTGCCTAGGACTGAAATGAAGCTTGGTGAGCATCCCACACAAACGAATGCTCCACATGCGGGTTTCACATGCCACCAACTCCACATTCACAGGCAACTTCCGCGCCACTGCCGTTTTCAGATAGCCCTCAATGCAAAGGCTCTAGACGCAAATATTGGTGTGAGAGCTAATTCAATCAAGGAAACACTGCATGTTGGTGAAGGGCATATTGAAGAAGGATCAGCCGAGTGGTTCTTGTGGGAGAACAACTCCATTTGGCTCACTAGCTTCACACACCATCAGGCTTCCAAGCAGCTCTCAAGGAAACTCAGTTTTCACACTCTATGCTTAGTGCCCTTTGAGTGCCTAGGACTGAAATGAAGCTTGGTGAGCATCCCACACAAACGAATGCTCCACATGCGGGTTTCACATGCCACCAACTCCACATTCTCAGGCAACTTCAGGGCCACAGCCGTTTTCAGATAGCCCTCAATGCAAAGGCTCTAGATGCAAATATTGGTGTGAGAGCTAATTCAATCAAGGAAACACTGCATGTTGGTGAAGGGCATATTGAAGAAGAATCAGCTGACTGGTTCTTGTGGGAGAACAACTCCATTTGGCTCACTAACTTCACACACCATCAGGCTTCCAAGCAGCTTTCAAGGAAACTCAGTTTTCACACTCTATGCTTAGTGCCCTTTGAGTGCACCATCTAGGAATGAACCTGGTAGAGCATCCCACACAAACGAATGCTCCACATGCGGGTTTCACATGCCACCAACTCCACATTCACAGGCAACTTCAGCGCCACAGCCGTTTTCAGATAGCCCTCAATGCAAAGGCTCCAGACGCAAATATTGGTGTGAGAGCTAATTCAATCAAGGAAACACTGCATGTTGGTGAAGGGCATATTGAAGAAGAATCAGCCGAGTGTGGAGAACAACTCCATTTGGCTCACTAACTTCACACACCATCAGGCTTCCAAGCAGCTCTCAAGGAAACTCAGTTTTCACACTCTATGCTTAGTGCCCTTTGAGTGCATTATCTAGGAATGAACCTGGTAGAGCATCCCACACAAACGAATGCTCCACATGCTGGTTTCACATGCCACCAACTCCACATTCACAGGCAACTTCAGCGCCACTGCCGTTTTCAGATAGCCCTCAATGCAAAGGCTCTAGACGCAAATATTGGTGTGAGAGCTAATTCAATCAAGGAAACACTGCATGTCGATGAAGGGCATATTGAAGAAGAATCAGCCGAGTGGGGAGAACAACTCCATTTGGCTCACTAACTTCACACACCATCAGGCTTCCAAGCAGCTCTCAAGGAAACTCAGTTTTCACACTCTATGCTTAGTGCCCTTTGAGTGCATTATCTAGGAATGGACCAGGTAGAGCAACCCACACAAACCAATGCTCCACATGCGGGTTTCACATGCCACCAACTCCACATTCACAGGCAACTTCAGCTCGACAGCCGTTTTCAGATAGCCCTCAATGCAAAGGCTCTAGATGCAAATATTGGTGTGAGAGCTAATTCAATCAAGGAAACACTGCATGTTAGTGAAGGGCATATTTAAGAAGAATCAACCGAGTATGGAGAACAACTCCATTTGGCTCACTAACTTCACACACCATCAGGCTTCCAAGCAGCACTCAAGGAAACTCAGTTTTCACACTCTATGCTTAGTGCCCTTTGAGTGCCTAGGACTGAAATGAAGCTTGCTGAGCATCCCACACAAACGAATGCTCCACATGCGGGTTTCACATGCCACCAACTCCACATTCACAGGCAACTTCAGCGCCACTGCCGTTTTCAGATAGCCCTCAATGCAAAGGCTCTAGACGCAAATATTGGTGTGAGAGCTAATTCAATCAAGGAAACACTGCATGTTGGTGAAGGGCATGTTGAAGAAGGATCAGCCGAGTGGTTCTTGTGGGAGAACAAGTCCATTTGGCTCACTAACTTCACACACCATCAGGCTTCCAAGCAGCTCTCAAGGAAACTCAGTTTTCACACTCTATGCTTAGTGCCCTTTGAGTGCAGTATCTAGGAATGAACCTGGTAGAGCATCTCACACAAACGAATGCTTCATATGCGGGTTTCACATGCCACCAACTCCACATTCACAGGCAACTTCAGCGCCACAGCCGTTTTCAGATAGCCCTCAATGCAAAGGCTCTAGACGCAAATATTGGTGTGAGAGCTAATTCAATCAAGGAAACACTGCATGTTGGTGAAGGGCATATAGAAGAAGGATCAGCCGAGTGGTTCTTGTGGGAGAACAACTCCATTTGGCTCACTAACTTCACACACCATCAGGCTTCCAAGCAGCTCTCAAGGAAACTCGGTTTTCACACTCTATGCTTAGTGCCCTTTGAGTGCCTAGGACTGAAATGAAGCTTGGTGAGCATCCCACACAAACCAATGCTCCACTTGCGGGTTCCACATGCCACCAACTCCACATTCATAGGCAACTTCAGCGCCACTGCCGTTTTCAGATAGCCCTCAATGCAAAGGCTCTAGACGCAAATATTGGTGTGAGAGCTAATTCAATCAAGGAAACACTGCATGTTGGTGAAGGGCATATTGAGCAAGGATCAGCCGAGTGGTTCTTGTGGGAGAACAACTCCATTTGGCTCACTAACTTCACACACCATCAGGCTTCCAAGCAGCTTTCAAGGAAACTCAGTTTTCACACTCTATGCTTAGTGCCCTTTGAGTGCAGTATCTAGGAATGAACCTGGTAGAGCATCCCACACAAACGAATGCTCCACATGCGGGTTTCACATGCCACCAACTCCACATTCTCAGGCAAGTTCAGCGCCACAGCCGTTTTCAGATAGCCCTCAATGCAAAGGCTCTAGATGCAAATAATGGTGTGGGAGCTAATTCAATCAAGGAAACACTGCATGTTGGTGAAGGGCATATTGAAGAAGGATCAGCCGAGTGGTTCTTGTGGGAGAACAAGTCCATTTGGCTCACTAACTTCACACACCATCAGGCTTCCAAGCAGCTCTCAAGGAAACTCAGTTTTCACACTCTATGCTTAGTGCCCTTTGAGTGCCTAGGACTGAAAAGAAGCTTGGTGAGCATCCCACACAAACGAATGCTTCACATGCGGGTTTCACATGCCACCAACTCCACATTCTCAGGCAACTTCAGCGCCACAGCCGTTTTCAGATAGCCCTCAATGCAAAGGCTCTAGACGCAAATATTGGTGTGAGAGCTAATTCAATCAAGGAAACACTGCATGTTGGTGAAGGGCATATTGAAAAGGATCAGCCGAGTGGTTATTGTCGGAGAACAACTCCATTTGGCTCACTAACTTCACACACCATCAGGCTTCCAAACAGCTCTCAAGGAAACTCAGTTTTCACACTCTATGCTTAGTGCCCTTTGAGTGCATTATCTAGGAATGGACCTGGTAGAGCATCCCACACAAATGAATGCTCCACATGCGGGTTTCACATGCCACCAACTCCACATTCACAGGCAACTTCAGCGCCACAGCCGTTTTCAGATAGCCCTCAATGCAAAGGCTCCAGACGCAAATATTGGTGTGAGAGCTAATTCAATCAAGGAAACACTGCATGTTGGTGAAGGGCATATTGAAGAAGAATCAGCCGAGTGTGGAGAACAACTCCATTTGGCTCACTAACTTCACACACCATCAGGCTTCCAAGCAGCTCTCAAGGAAACTCAGTTTTCACACTCTATGCTTAGTGCCCTTTGAGTGCATTATCTAGGAATGGACCAGGTAGAGCAACCCACACAAACCAATGCTCCACATGCGGGTTTCACATGCCACCAACTCCACATTCACAGGCAACTTCAGCTCGACAGCCGTTTTCAGATAGCCCTCAATGCAAAGGCTCTAGATGCAAATATTGGTGTGAGAGCTAATTCAATCAAGGAAACACTGCATGTTAGTGAAGGGCATATTTAAGAAGAATCAACCGAGTATGGAGAACAACTCCATTTGGCTCACTAACTTCACACACCATCAGGCTTCCAAGCAGCACTCAAGGAAACTCAGTTTTCACACTCTATGCTTAGTGCCCTTTGAGTGCCTAGGACTGAAATGAAGCTTGCTGAGCATCCCACACAAACGAATGCTCCACATGCGGGTTTCACATGCCACCAACTCCACATTCACAGGCAACTTCAGCGCCACTGCCGTTTTCAGATAGCCCTCAATGCAAAGGCACTAGACGCAAATATTGGTGTGAGAGCTAATTCAATCAAGGAAACACTGCATGTTGGTGAAGGGCATATTGAAGAAGAATCAGCCGAGTGGTTCTTGTGGGAGAACAACTCCATTTGGCTCACTAACTTCACACACCATCAGGCTTCCAAGCAGCTCTCAAGGAAACTCAGTTTTCACACTCTATGCTTAGTGCCCTTTGAGTGCCTAGGACTGAAATGAAGCTTGGTGAGCATCCCACACAAACCAATGCTCCACATGCGGGTTTCACATGCCACCAACTCCACATTCTCAGGCAACTTCAGCGCCACTGCCGTTTTCAGATAGCCCTCAATGCAAAGGCTCTAGACGCAAATACTTGTATGAGAGCTAATTCAATCAAGGAAACACTGCATGTTGGTGAAGGGCATATTGAAGAAGGAGCAGCCGAGTGGTTCTTGTGGGAGAACAACTCCATTTGGCTCACTAACTTCACACACCATCAGGCTTCCAAGCAGCTCTCAAGGAAACTCAGTTTTCACACTCTATGCTTAGTGCCCTTTGAGTGCAGTATCTAGGAATGAACCTGGTAGAGCATCTCACACAAACGAATGCTTCATATGCGGGTTTCACATGCCACCAACTCCACATTCACAGGCAACTTCAGCGCCACAGCCGTTTTCAGATAGCCCTCAATGCAAAGGCTCTAGACGCAAATATTGGTGTGAGAGCTAATTCAATCAAGGAAACACTGCATGTTGGTGAAGGGCATATAGAAGAAGGATCAGCCGAGTGGTTCTTGTGGGAGAACAACTCCATTTGGCTCACTAACTTCACACACCATCAGGCTTCCAAGCAGCTCTCAAGGAAACTCGGTTTTCACACTCTATGCTTAGTGCCCTTTGAGTGCCTAGGACTGAAATGAAGCTTGGTGAGCATCCCACACAAACCAATGCTCCACTTGCGGGTTTCACATGCCACCAACTCCACATTCATAGGCAACTTCAGTGCCTCAGCCGTTTTCAGATAGCCCTCAATGCAAAGGTTCTAGACTCAAATATTGGTGTGAGAGCTAATTCAATCAAGGAAACACTGCATGTTGATGAAGGGCATATTGAAGAAGGATCAGCCGAGTGGTTCATGTGGGAGAACAACTCCATTTGGCTCACTAACTTCACTCACCATCAGGCTTCCAAGCAGCTTTCAAGGAAACTCAGTTTTCACACTCTATGCTTAGTGCCCTTTGAGTGCCTAGGACTGAAATGAAGCTTGCTGAGCATCCCACACAAACGAATGCTCCACATGCGGGTTCCACATGCCACCAACTCCACATTCATAGGCAACTTCAGCGCCACTGCCGTTTTCAGATAGCCCTCAATGCAAAGGCTCTAGACGCAAATATTGGTGTGAGAGCTAATTCAATCAAGGAAACACTGCATGTTGGTGAAGGGCATATTGAGCAAGGATCAGCCGAGTGGTTCTTGTGGGAGAACAACTCCATTTGGCTCACTAACTTCACACACCATCAGGCTTCCAAGCAGCTCTCAAGGAAACTCAGTTTTCACACTCTATGCTTAGTGCCCTTTGAGTGCAGTATGTAGGAATGAACCTGGTAGAGCATCCCACACAAACGAATGCTCCACATGCGGGTTTCACATGCCACCAACTCCACATTCTCAGGCAAGTTCAGCGCCACAGCCGTTTTCAGATAGCCCTCAATGCAAAGGCTCTAGATGCAAATAATGGTGTGAGAGCTAATTCAATCAAGGAAACACTGCATGTTGGTGAAGGGCATATTGAAGAAGGATCAGCCGAGTGGTTCTTGTGGGAGAACAAGTCCATTTGGCTCACTAACTTCACACACCATCAGGCTTCCAAGCAGCTCTCAAGGAAACTCAGTTTTCACACTCTATGCTTAGTGCCCTTTGAGTGCCTAGGACTGAAAAGAAGCTTGGTGAGCATCCCACACAAACGAATGCTTCACATGCGGGTTTCACATGCCACCAACTCCACATTCTCAGGCAACTTCAGCGCCACAGCCGTTTTCAGATAGCCCTCAATGCAAAGGCTCTAGACGCAAATATTGGTGTGAGAGCTAATTCAATCAAGGAAACACTGCATGTTGGTGAAGGGCATATTGAAAAGGATCAGCCGAGTGGTTATTGTCGGAGAACAACTCCATTTGGCTCACTAACTTCACACACCATCAGGCTTCCAAACAGCTCTCAAGGAAACTCAGTTTTCACACTCTATGCTTAGTGCCCTTTGAGTGCATTATCTAGGAATGGACCTGGTAGAGCATCCCACACAAATGAATGCTCCACATGCGGGTTTCACATGCCACCAACTCCACATTCACAGGCAACTTCAGCGCCACAGCCGTTTTCAGATAGCCCTCAATGCAAAGGCTCCAGACGCAAATATTGGTGTGAGAGCTAATTCAATCAAGGAAACACTGCATGTTGGTGAAGGGCATATTGAAGAAGAATCAGCCGAGTGTGGAGAACAACTCCATTTGGCTCACTAACTTCACACACCATCAGGCTTCCAAGCAGCTCTCAAGGAAACTCAGTTTTCACACTCTATGCTTAGTGCCCTTTGAGTGCATTATCTAGGAATGGACCAGGTAGAGCAACCCACACAAACCAATGCTCCACATGCGGGTTTCACATGCCACCAACTCCACATTCACAGGCAACTTCAGCTCGACAGCCGTTTTCAGATAGCCCTCAATGCAAAGGCTCTAGATGCAAATATTGGTGTGAGAGCTAATTCAATCAAGGAAACACTGCATGTTAGTGAAGGGCATATTTAAGAAGAATCAACCGAGTATGGAGAACAACTCCATTTGGCTCACTAACTTCACACACCATCAGGCTTCCAAGCAGCACTCAAGGAAACTCAGTTTTCACACTCTATGCTTAGTGCCCTTTGAGTGCCTAGGACTGAAATGAAGCTTGCTGAGCATCCCACACAAACGAATGCTCCACATGCGGGTTTCACATGCCACCAACTCCACATTCACAGGCAACTTCAGCGCCACTGCCGTTTTCAGATAGCCCTCAATGCAAAGGCTCTAGACGCAAATATTGGTGTGAGAGCTAATTCAATCAAGGAAACACTGCATGTTGGTGAAGGGCATATTGAAGAAGAATCAGCCGAGTGGTTCTTGTGGGAGAACAACTCCATTTGGCTCACTAACTTCACACACCATCAGGCTTCCAAGCAGCTCTCAAGGAAACTCAGTTTTCACACTCTATGCTTAGTGCCCTTTGAGTGCCTAGGACTGAAATGAAGCTTGGTGAGCATCCCACACAAACCAATGCTCCACATGCGGGTTTCACATGCCACCAACTCCACATTCTCAGGCAACTTCAGCGCCACTGCCGTTTTCAGATAGCCCTCAATGCAAAGGCTCTAGACGCAAATACTTGTATGAGAGCTAATTCAATCAAGGAAACACTGCATGTTGGTGAAGGGCATATTGAAGAAGGAGCAGCCGAGTGGTTCTTGTGGGAGAACAACTCCATTTGGCTCACTAACTTCACACACCATCAGGCTTCCAAGCAGCTCTCAAGGAAACTCAGTTTTCACACTCTATGCTTAGTGCCCTTTGAGTGCAGTATCTAGGAATGAACCTGGTAGAGCATCTCACACAAACGAATGCTTCATATGCGGGTTTCACATGCCACCAACTCCACATTCACAGGCAACTTCAGCGCCACAGCCGTTTTCAGATAGCCCTCAATGCAAAGGCTCTAGACGCAAATATTGGTGTGAGAGCTAATTCAATCAAGGAAACACTGCATGTTGGTGAAGGGCATATAGAAGAAGGATCAGCCGAGTGGTTCTTGTGGGAGAACAACTCCATTTGGCTCACTAACTTCACACACCATCAGGCTTCCAAGCAGCTCTCAAGGAAACTCGGTTTTCACACTCTATGCTTAGTGCCCTTTGAGTGCCTAGGACTGAAATGAAGCTTGGTGAGCATCCCACACAAACCAATGCTCCACTTGCGGGTTTCACATGCCACCAACTCCACATTCATAGGCAACTTCAGTGCCTCAGCCGTTTTCAGATAGCCCTCAATGCAAAGGTTCTAGACTCAAATATTGGTGTGAGAGCTAATTCAATCAAGGAAACACTGCATGTTGATGAAGGGCATATTGAAGAAGGATCAGCCGAGTGGTTCATGTGGGAGAACAACTCCATTTGGCTCACTAACTTCACTCACCATCAGGCTTCCAAGCAGCTTTCAAGGAAACTCAGTTTTCACACTCTATGCTTAGTGCCCTTTGAGTGCCTAGGACTGAAATGAAGCTTGCTGAGCATCCCACACAAACGAATGCTCCACATGCGGGTTCCACATGCCACCAACTCCACATTCATAGGCAACTTCAGCGCCACTGCCGTTTTCAGATAGCCCTCAATGCAAAGGCTCTAGACGCAAATATTGGTGTGAGAGCTAATTCAATCAAGGAAACACTGCATGTTGGTGAAGGGCATATTGAGCAAGGATCAGCCGAGTGGTTCTTGTGGGAGAACAACTCCATTTGGCTCACTAACTTCACACACCATCAGGCTTCCAAGCAGCTCTCAAGGAAACTCAGTTTTCACACTCTATGCTTAGTGCCCTTTGAGTGCAGTATGTAGGAATGAACCTGGTAGAGCATCCCACACAAACGAATGCTCCACATGCGGGTTTCACATGCCACCAACTCCACATTCTCAGGCAACTTCAGCGCCACAGCCGTTTTCAGATAGCCCTCAATGCAAAGGCTCTAGATGCAAATAATGGTGTGAGAGATAATTCAATCAAGGAAACACTGCATGTTGGTGAAGGGCATATTGAAGAAGGATCAGCCGAGTGGTTCTTGTGGGAGAACAAGTCCATTTGGCTCACTAACTTCACACACCATCAGGCTTCCAAGCAGCTCTCAAGGAAACTCAGTTTTCACACTCTATGCTTAGTGCCCTTTGAGTGCCTAGGACTGAAAAGAAGCTTGGTGAGCATCCCACACAAACGAATGCTTCACATGCGGGTTTCACATGCCACCAACTCCACATTCTCAGGCAACTTCAGCGCCACAGCCGTTTTCAGATAGCCCTCAATGCAAAGGCTCTAGACGCAAATATTGGTGTGAGAGCTAATTCAATCAAGGAAACACTGCATGTTGGTGAAGGGCATATTGAAAAGGATCAGCCGAGTGGTTCTTGAGGGAGAACAACTCCATTTGGCTCACTAACTTCACACACCATCAGGCTGCCAAGCAGCTCTCAAGGAAACTCAGTTTTCACACTCTATGCTTAGTGCCCTTTGAGTGCATTATCTAGGAATGGACCTGGTAGAGCATCCCACACAAATGAATGCTCCACATGCGGGTTTCACATGCCACCAACTCCACATTCACAGGCAACTTCAGCGCCACAGCCGTTTTCAGATAGCCCTCAATGCAAAGGCTCTAGATGCAAATATTGGTGTGAGAGCTAATTCAATCAAGGAAACACTGCATGTTAGTGAAGGGCATATTGAAGAAGAATCAGCCGAGTGTGGAGAACAACTCCATTTGGCTCAATAACTTCACACACCATCAGGCTTCCAAGCAGCTCTCAAGGAAACTCAGTTTTCACACTCTATGCTTAGTGCCCTTTGAGTGCCTAGGACTGAAATGAAGCTTGGTGAGCATCCCACACAAACGAATGCTTCACATGCGGGTTTCACATGCCACCAACTCCACATTCTCAGGCAACTTCAGCGCCACAGCCGTTTTCAGATAGCCCTCAATGCAAAGGCTCTAGACGCAAATATTGGTGTGAGAGCTAATTCAATCAAGGAAACACTGCATGTTGGTGAAGGGCATATTGAAAAGGATCAGCCGAGTGGTTCTTGTGGGAGAACAACTCCATTTGGCTCTCTAACTTCACACACCATCAGGCTTCCAAACAGCTCTCAAGGAAACTCAGTTTTCACACTCTATGCTTAGTGCCCTTTGAGTGCATTATCTAGGAATGGACCTGGTAGAGCATCCCACACAAATGAATGCTCCACATGCGGGTTTCACATGCCACCAACTCCACATTCACAGGCAACTTCAGCGCCACAGCCGTTTTCAGATAGCCCTCAATGCAAAGACTCTAGACGCAAATATTGGTGTGAGAACTAATTCAATCAAGGAAACACTGCATGTTGGTGAAGGGCATATTGAAGAAGGATCAGCCGAGTGGTTCTTGTGGGAGAACAACTCCATTTGGCTCACTAACTTCACACACCATCAGGCTTCCAAGCAGCTCTCAAGGAAACTCAGTTTTCACACTCTATGCTTAGTGCCCTTTGAGTGCCTAGGACTGAAATGAAGCTTGGTGAGCATCCCACACAAACGAATGCTCCACATGCGGGTTTCACATGCCACCAACTCCACATTCACAGGCAACTTCAGGGCCACAGCCGTTTTCAGATAGCCCTCAATGCAAAGGCTCTAGATGCAAATATTGGTGTGAGAGCTAATTCAATCAAGGAAACACTGCATGTTGGTGAAGGGCATATTGAAGAAGAATCAGCTGACTGGTTCTTGTGGGAGAACAACTCCATTTGGCTCACTAACTTCACACACCATCAGGCTTCCAAGCAGCTTTCAAGGAAACTCAGTTTTCACACTCTATGCTTAGTGCCCTTTGAGTGCATCATCTAGGAATGAACCTGGTAGAGCATCCCACACAAACGAATGCTCCACATGCGGGTTTCACATGCCACCAACTCCACATTCACAGGCAACTTCAGCGCCACAGCCGTTTTCAGATAGCCCTCAATGCAAAGGCTCCAGACGCAAATATTGGTGTGAGAGCTAATTCAATCAAGGAAACACTGCATGTTGGTGAAGGGCATATTGAAGAAGAATCAGCCGAGTGTGGAGAACAACTCCATTTGGCTCACTAACTTCACACACCATCAGGCTTCCAAGCAGCTCTCAAGGAAACTCAGTTTTCACACTCTATGCTTAGTGCCCTTTGAGTGCATTATCTAGGAATGGACCAGGTAGAGCAACCCACACAAACCAATGCTCCACATGCGGGTTTCACATGCCACCAACTCCACATTCACAGGCAACTTCAGCTCTACAGCCGTTTTCAGATAGCCCTCAATGCAAAGGCTCTAGATGCAAATATTGGTGTGAGAGCTAATTCAATCAAGGAAACACTGCATGTTAGTGAAGGGCATATTTAAGAAGAATCAACCGAGTATGGAGAACAACTCCATTTGGCTCACTAACTTCACACACCATCAGGCTTCCAAGCAGCACTCAAGGAAACTCAGTTTTCACACTCTATGCTTAGTGCCCTTTGAGTGCCTAGGACTGAAATGAAGCTTGCTGAGCATCCCACACAAACGAATGCTCCACATGCGGGTTTCACATGCCACCAACTCCACATTCACAGGCAACTTCAGCGCCACTGCCGTTTTCAGATAGCCCTCAATGCAAAGGCTCTAGACGCAAATATTGGTGTGAGAGCTAATTCAATCAAGGAAACACTGCATGTTGGTGAAGGGCATATTGAAGAAGAATCAGCCGAGTGGTTCTTGTGGGAGAACAACTCCATTTGGCTCACTAACTTCACACATCATCAGGCTTCCAAGCAGCTCTCAAGGAAACTCAGTTTTCACACTCTATGCTTAGTGCCCTTTGAGTGCCTAGGACTGAAATGAAACTTGGTGAGCATCCCACACAAACCAATGCTCCACATGCGGGTTTCACATGCCACCAACTCCACATTCTCAGGCAACTTCAGCGCCACAGCCGTTTTCAGATAGCCCTCAATGCAAAGGCTCTAGACGCTTGTACTTGTATGAGAGCTAATTCAATCAAGGAAACACTGCATGTTGGTGAAGGGCATATTGAAGAAGGAGCAGCCGAGTGGTTCTTGTGGGAGAACAACTCCATTTGGCTCACTAACTTCACACACCATCAGGCTTCCAAGCAGCTCTCAAGGAAACTCAGTTTTCACACTCTATGCTTAGTGCCCTTTGAGTGCAGTATCTAGGAATGAACCTGGTAGAGCATCTCACACAAACGAATGCTTCATATGCGGGTTTCACATGCCACCAACTCCACATTCACAGGCAACTTCAGCGCCACAGCCGTTTTCAGATAGCCCTCAATGCAAAGGCTCTAGACGCAAATATTGGTGTGAGAGCTAATTCAATCAAGGAAACACTGCATGTTGGTGAAGGGCATATAGAAGAAGGATCAGCCGAGTGGTTCTTGTGGGAGAACAACTCCATTTGGCTCACTAACTTCACACACCATCAGGCTTCCAAGCAGCTCTCAAGGAAACTCAGTTTTCACACTCTATGCTTAGTGCCCTTTGAGTGCCTAGGACTGAAATGAAGCTTGGTGAGCATCCCACACAAACCAATGCTCCACTTGCGGGTTTCACATGCCACCAACTCCACATTCATAGGCAACTTCAGTGCCTCAGCCGTTTTCAGATAGCCCTCAATGCAAAGGTTCTAGACTCAAATATTGGTGTGAGAGCTAATTCAATCAAGGAAACACTGCATGTTGATGAAGGGCATATTGAAGAAGGATCAGCCGAGTGGTTCTTGTGGGAGAACAACTCCATTTGGCTCACTAACTTCACTCACCATCAGGCTTCCAAGCAGCTTTCAAGGAAACTCAGTTTTCACACTCTATGCTTAGTGCCCTTTGAGTGCCTAGGACTGAAATGAAGCTTGGTGAGCATCCCACACAAACGAATGCTCCACATGCGGGTTCCACATGCCACCAACTCCACATTCATAGGCAACTTCAGCGCCACTGCTGTTTTCAGATAGCCCTCAATGCAAAGGCTCTAGACGCAAATATTGGTGTGAGAGCTAATTCAATCAAGGAAACACTGCATGTTGGAGAAGGGCATATTGAGCAAGGATCAGCCGAGTGGTTCTTGTGGGAGAACAACTCCATTTGGCTCACTAACTTCACACACCATCAGGCTTCCAAGCAGCTCTCAAGGAAACTCAGTTTTCACACTCTATGCTTAGTGCCCTTTGAGTGCAGTATCTAGGAATGAACCTGGTAGAGCATCCCACACAAACCAATGCTCCACATGCGGGTTTCACATGCCACCAACTCCACATTCTCAGGCAAGTTCAGCGCCACAGCCGTTTTCAGATAGCCCTCAATGCAAAGGCTCTAGACGCAAATAATGGTGTGAGAGCTAATTCAATCAAGGAAACACTGCATGTTGGTGAAGGGCATATTGAAGAAGGATCAGCCGAGTGGTTCTTGTGGGAGAACAACTCCATTTGGCTCACTAACTTCACACACCATCAGGCTTCCAAGCAGCTCTCAAGGAAACTCAGTTTTCACACTCTATGCTTAGTGCCCTTTGAGTGCCCAGGACTGAAAAGAAGCTTGGTGAGCATCCCACACAAACGAATGCTTCACATGCGGGTTTCACATGCCACCAACTCCACATTCTCAGGCAACTTCAGCGCCACAGCCGTTTTCAGATAGCCCTCAATGCAAAGGCTCTAGACGCAAATATTGGTGTGAGAGCTAATTCAATCAAGGAAACACTGCATGTTGGTGAAGGGCATATTGAAAAGGATCAGCCGAGTGGTTCTTGAGGGAGAACAACTCCATTTGGCTCACTAACTTCACACACCATCAGGCTGCCAAGCAGCTCTCAAGGAAACTCAGTTTTCACACTCTATGCTTAGTGCCCTTTGAGTGCATTATCTAGGAATGGACCTGGTAGAGCATCCCACACAAATGAATGCTCCACATGCGGGTTTCACATGCCACCAACTCCACATTCACAGGCAACTTCAGCGCCACAGCCGTTTTCAGATAGCCCTCAATTCAAAGACTCTAGACGCAAATATTTGTGTGAGAGCTAATTCAATCAAGGAAACACTGCATGTTAGTGAAGGGCATATTGAAGAAGAATCAGCCGAGTGGGGAGAACAACTCCATTTGGCTCACTAACTTCACACACCATCAGGCTTCCAAGCAGCTCTCAAGGAAACTCAGTTTTCACACTCTATGCTTAGTGCCCTTTGAGTGCATTATCTAGGAATGAACCTGGTAGAGCATCCCACACAAACGAATGCTCCACATGCGGGTTTCACATGCCACCAACTCCACATTCTCAGGCAACTTCAGCGCCACAGCCCTTTTCAGATAGCCCTCAATGCAAAGGCTCTAGACGCAAATATTGGTGTGAGAGCTAATTCAATCAAGGAAACACTGCATGTTGGTGAAGGGCATATTGAAGAAGGATCAGCCGAGTGGTTCTTGTGGGAGAACAAGTCCATTTGGCTCACTAACTTCACACACCATCAGGCTTCCAAGCAGTTCTCAAGGAAACTCAGTTTTCACACTTTATGCTTATTGCCCTTTGAGTGCCTAGGACTGAAATGAAGCTTGCTGAGCATCCCACACAAACGAATGCTGCACTTGCGGGTTTCACATGCCACCAACTCCACATTCTCAGGCAACTTCAGCACCACAGCCGTTTTCAGATAGCCCTCAATGTAAAGGCTCTAGACGCAAATATTGGTGTGAGAGCTAATTCAATCAAGGAAACACTGCATGTTGATGAAGGGCATATTGAAGAAGGATCAGCCGAGTGGTTCTTGTGGGAGAACAACTCCATTTGGCTCACTAACTTCACACACCATCAGGCTTCCAAGCAGCTCTCAAGGAAACTCAGTTTTCACACTCTATGCTTAGTGCCCTTTGAATGCATTATCTACGAATGGATCAGGTAGAGCAACCCACACAAACCAATGCTCCACATGCGGGTTTCACATGCCACCAACTCCACATTCACAGGCAACTTCAGCGCCACAGCCGTTTTCAGATAGCCCTCAATGCAAAGGCTCTAGATGCAAATATTGGTGTGAGAGCTAATTCAATCAAGGAAACACTGCATGTTAGTGAAGGGCATATTTAAGAAGAATCAACCGAGTATGGAGAACAACTCCATTTGGCTCACTAACTTCACACACCATCAGGCTTCCAAGCAGCTCTCAAGGAAACTCAGTTTTCACACTCTATGCTTAGTGCCCTTTGAGTGCCTAGGACTGAAATGAAGCTTGCTGAGCATCCCACACAAACGAATGCTCCACATGCGGGTTTCACATGCCACCAACTCCACATTCACAGGCAACTTCCGCGCCACTGCCGTTTTCAGATAGCCCTCAATGCAAAGGCTCTAGACGCAAATATTGGTTTAAGAGCTAATTCAATCAAGGAAAAACTGCATGTTGGTGAAGGGCATATTGAAGAAGGATCAGCCGAGTGGTTCTTGTGGGAGAACAACTCCATTTGGCTCACTAACTTCACACACCATCAGGCTTCCAAACAGCTCTCAAGGAAACTCAGTTTTCACACTCTATGCTTAGTGCCCTTTGAGTGCCTAGGACTGAAATGAAGCTTGGTGAGCATCCCACACAAACCAATGCTCCACATGCGGGTTTCACATGCCACCAACTCCACATTCTCAGGCAACTTCAGGGCCACAGCCGTTTTCAGATAGCCCTCAATGCAAAGGCTCTAGATGCAAATATTGGTGTGAGAGCTAATTCAATCAAGGAAACACTGCATGTTGGTGAAGGGCATATTGAAGAAGAATCAGCTGACTGGTTCTTGTGGGAGAACAACTCCATTTGGCTCACTAACTTCACACACCATCAGGCTTCCAAGCAGCTCTCAAGGAAACTCAGTTTTCACACTCTATGCTTAGTGCCCTTTGAGTGCATTATCTAGGAATGAACCTGGTAGAGCATCCCACACAAACGAATGCTCCACATGCGGGTTTCACATGCCACCAACTCCACATTCTCAGGCAACTTCAGCGCCACAGCCCTTTTCAGATAGCCCTCAATGCAAAGGCTCTAGACGCAAATATTGGTGTGAGAGCTAATTCAATCAAGGAAACACTGCATGTTGGTGAAGGGCATATTGAAGAAGGATCAGCCGAGTGGTTCTTGTGGGAGAACAAGTCCATTTGGCTCACTAACTTCACACACCATCAGGCTTCCAAGCAGTTCTCAAGGAAACTCAGTTTTCACACTTTATGCTTATTGCCCTTTGAGTGCCTAGGACTGAAATGAAGCTTGCTGAGCATCCCACACAAACGAATGCTGCACTTGCGGGTTTCACATGCCACCAACTCCACATTCTCAGGCAACTTCAGCACCACAGCCGTTTTCAGATAGCCCTCAATGTAAAGGCTCTAGACGCAAATATTGGTGTGAGAGCTAATTCAATCAAGGAAACACTGCATGTTGATGAAGGGCATATTGAAGAAAGATCAGCCGAGTGGTTCTTGTGGGAGAACAACTCCATTTGGCTCACTAACTTCACACACCATCAGGCTTCCAAGCAGCTCTCAAGGAAACTCAGTTTTCACACTCTATGCTTAGTGCCCTTTGAATGCATTATCTACGAATGGACCAGGTAGAGCAACCCACACAAACCAATGCTCCACATGCGGGTTTCACATGCCACCAACTCCACATTCACAGGCAACTTCAGCGCCACAGCCCTTTTCAGATAGCCCTCAATGCAAAGGCTCTAGATGCAAATATTGGTGTGAGAGCTAATTCAATCAAGGAAACACTGCATGTTAGTGAAGGGCATATTTAAGAAGAATCAACCGAGTATGGAGAACAACTCCATTTGGCTCACTAACTTCACACACCATCAGGCTTCCAAGCAGCTCTCAAGGAAACTCAGTTTTCACACTCTATGCTTAGTGCCCTTTGAGTGCCTAGGACTGAAATGAAGCTTGGTGAGCATCCCACACAAACCAATGCTCCACATGCGGGTTTCACATGCCACCAACTCCACATTCTCAGGCAACTTCAGGGCCACTGCCGTTTTCAGATAGCCCTCAATGCAAAGGCTCTAGATGCAAATATTGGTGTGAGAGCTAATTCAATCAAGGAAACACTGCATGTTGGTGAAGGGCATATTGAAGAAGAATCAGCTGACTGGTTCTTGTGGGAGAACAACTCCATTTGGCTCACTAACTTCACACACCATGAGGCTTCCAAGCAGCTTTCAAGGAAACTCAGTTTTCACACTCTATGCTTAGTGCCCTTTGAGTGCATCATCTAGGAATGAACCTGGTAGAGCATCCCACACAAACGAATGCCCCACATGCGGGTTTCACATGCCACCAACTCCACAATCACAGGCAACTTCAGCGCCACAGCCGTTTTCAGATAGCGCTCAATGCAAAGGCTCCAGACGCAAATATTGGTGTGAGAGCTAATTCAATCAAGGAAACACTGCATGTTGGTGAAGGGCATATTGAGGAAGGATCAGCCGAGTGGGGAGAACAACTCCATTTGGCTCACTAACTTCACACACCATCAGGCTTCCAAGCAGCTCTCAAGGAAACTCAGTTTTCACACTCTATGCTTAGTGCCCTTTGAGTGCCTAGGACTGAAATGAAGCTTGCTGAGCATCCCACACAAACCAATGCTACACATGCGGGTTTCACATGCCACCAACTTCACATTCTCAGGCAACTTCAGCTCCACAGCCGTTTTCAGATAGCCCTCAATGCAAAGGGTCTAGACGCAAATATTGGTGTGAGAGCTAATTCAATCAAGGAAACACTGCATGTTGGTGAAGGGCATATTGAAGAAGAATCAGCCGAGTGGGGAGAACAACTCCATTTGGCTCACTAACTTCACACACCATCAGGCTTCCAAGCAGCTCTCAAGGAAACTCAGTTTTCACACTCTATGCTTAGTGCCCTTTGAGTGCATTATCTAGGAATGAACCTGGTAGAGCATCCCACACAAACGAATGCTCCACATGCTGGTTTCACATGCCACCAACTCCACATTCACAGGCAACTTCAGCGCCACAGCCGTTTTCAGATAGCCCTCAATGCAAAGGCTCTAGACGCAAATATTGGTGTGAGAGCTAATTCAATCAAGGCAACACTGCATGTCGATGAAGGGCATATTGAAGAAGGATCAGCCGAGTGGTTCTTGTGGGAGAACAAGTCCATTTGGCTCACTAACTTCACACACCATCAGGCTTCCAAGCAGCTCTCAAGGAAACTCAGTTTTCACACTCTATGCTTAGTGCCCTTTGAGTGCATTATCTAGGAATGGACCAGGTAGAGCAACCCACACAAACAAATGCTCCACATGCGGGTTTCACATGCCACCAACTCCACATTCACAGGCAACTTCAGCGCCACAGCCCTTTTCAGATAGCCCTCAATGCAAAGGCTCTAGATGCAAATATTGGTGTGAGAGCTAATTCAATCAAGGAAACACAGCATGTTAGTGAAGGGCATATTGAAGAAGAATCAACCGCGTATGGAGAACAACTCCATTTGGCTCAATAACTTCACACACCATCAGGCTTCCAAGCAGCACTCAAGGAAACTCAGTTTTCACACTCTATGCTTAGTGCCCTTTGAGTGCCTAGGACTGAAATGAAGCTTGCTGAGCATCCCACACAAACGAATGCTCCACATGCGGGTTTCACATGCCACCAACTCCACATTCTCAGGCAAGTTCAGCGCCACAGCCGTTTTCAGACAGCCCTCAATGCAAAGGCTCTAGACGCAAATAATTGTGTGAGAGCTAATTCAATCAAGGAAACACTGCATGTTGGTGAAGGGCATATTGAAGAAGGATCAGCCGAGTGGTTCTTCTGGGAGAACAAGTCCATTTGGCTCACTAACTTCACACACCATCAGGCTTCCAAGCAGCTCTCAAGGAAACTCAGTTTTCACACTCTATGCTTAGTGCCCTTTGAGTGCCTAGGACTGAAAAGAAGCTTGGTGAGCATCCCACACAAACGAATGCTTCACATGCGGGTTTCACATGCCACCAACTCCACATTCTCAGGCAACTTCAGCGCTACAGCCGTTTTCAGATAGCCCTCAATGCAAAGACTCTAGACGCAAATATTGGTGTGAGAGCTAATTCAATCAAGGAAACACTGCATGTTGGTGAAGGGCATATTGAAGAAGGATCAGCCGAGTGGTTCTTGTGGGAGAACAACTCCATTTGGCTCACTAACTTCACACACCATCAGGCTTCCAAGCAGCTCTCAAGGAAACTCAGTTTTCACACTCTATGCTTAGTGCCCTTTGAGTGCATTATCTAGGAATGAACCTGGTAGAGCATCCCACACAAACGAATGCTCCACATGCGGGTTTCACATGCCACCAACTCCACATTCTCAGGCAACTTCAGCGCCACAGCCCTTTTCAGATAGCCCTCAATGCAAAGGCTCTAGACGCAAATATTGGTGTGAGAGCTAATTCAATCAAGGAAACACTGCATGTTGGTGAAGGGCATATTGAAGAAGGATCAGCCGAGTGGTTCTTGTGGGAGAACAAGTCCATTTGGCTCACTAACTTCACACACCATCAGGCTTCCAAGCAGTTCTCAAGGAAACTCAGTTTTCACACTTTATGCTTATTGCCCTTTGAGTGCCTAGGACTGAAATGAAGCTTGCTGAGCATCCCACACAAACGAATGCTGCATTTGCGGGTTTCACATGCCACCAACTCCACATTCTCAGGCAACTTCAGCACCACAGCATTTTTCAGATAGCCCTCAATGCAAAGGCTCTAGACGCAAATAATTGTGTGAGAGCTAATTCAATCAAGGAAACACTGCATGTTGGTGAAGGGCATATTGAAGAAGGATCAGCCGAGTGGGGAGAACAACTCCATTTGGCTCACTAACTTCACACACCATCAGGCTTCCAAGCAGCTCTCAAGGAAACTCAGTTTTCACACTCTATGCTTAGTGCCCTTTGAGTGCCTAGGACTGAAATGAAGCTTGCTGAGCATCCCACACAAACCAATGCTCCACATGCGGGTTTCACATGCCACCAACTCCACATTCTCAGGCAACTTCAGCTCCACAGCCGTTTTCAGATAGCCCTCAATGCAAAGGCTCTAGACGCAAATATTGGTGTGAGAGCTAATTCAATCAAGGAAACACTGCATGTTGGTGAAGGGCATATTGAAGAAGAATCAGCCGAGTGTGGAGAACAACTCCATTTGGCTCACTAACTTCACACACCATCAGGCTTCCAAGCAGCTCTCAAGGAAACTCAGTTTTCACACTCTATGCTTAGTGCCCTTTGAGTGCATTATCTAGGAATGAACCTGGTAGAGCATCCCACACAAACGAATGCTCCACATGCTGGTTTCACATGCCACCAACTCCACATTCACAGGCAACTTCAGCGCCACTGCCGTTTTCAGATAGCCATCAAGGCAAAGGCTCTAGACGCAAATATTGGTGTGAGAGCTAATTCAATCAAGGAAACACTGCATGTTGGTGAAGGGCATATTGAAGAAGGATCAGCCGAGTGGTTCTTGTGGGAGAACAACTCCATTTGGCTCACTAACTTCACACACCATCAGGCTTCCAAGCAGCTCTCAAGGAAACTCAGTTTTCACACTCTATGCTTAGTGCCCTTTGAGTGCATTATCTAGGAATGGACCAGGTAAAGCAACCCACACAAACGAATGCTCCACATGCGGGTTTCACATGCCACCAACTCCACATTCACAGGCAACTTCAGCGCCACAGCCGTTTTCAGATAGCCCTCAATGCAAAGGCTCTAGATGCAAATATTGGTGTGAGAGCTAATTCAATCAAGGAAACACTGCATGTTGGTGAAGGGCATATTGAAGAAGGATCAGCCGAGTGGGGAGAAGAACTCCATTTGGCTCACTAACTTCACACACCATCAGGCTTCCAAGCAGGACTCAAGGAAACTCAGTTTTCACACTCTATGCTTAGTGCCCTTTGAGTGCCTATGATTGAAATGAAGCTTGGTGAGCATCCCACACAAACGAATGCTCCACTTGCGGCTTCACATGCCACCAACTCCACATTCTCAGGCAACTTCAGGGCCACAGCCGTTTTCAGATAGCCCTCAATGCAAAGGCTCTAGACGCAAATATTGGTGTGAGAGCTAATTCAATCAAGGAAACACTGCATGTTGGTGAAGGGCATATTGAAGAAGGATCAGCCGAGTGGGGAGAACGACTCCATTTGGCTCACTAAGTTCACACACCATCAGGCTTCAAAGCAGCTCTCAAGGAAACTCAGTTTTCACACTCTATGCTTAGTGCCCTTTGAGTGCCTAGGATTGAAATGAAGCTTGCTGAGCATCGTACACAAACGAATGCTCCATATGCGGGTTTCACATGCCACAAACTCTACATTCCAGCAAGTTCAGCGCCACAGCCTTTTTCAAATAGCCCTCAATGCAAAGGCTCTAGACGCAAATATTGGTGTGAGAGCTAATTCAATCAAGGAAACACTGCATGTTGGTGAAGGGCATATTGAAGAAGGATCAGCCGAGTGGTTCTTGTGCGAGAACAACTCCATTTGGCTCACTAACTTCACACACCATCAGGCTTCCAAGCAGCTCTCAAGGAAACTCAGTTTTCACACTCTATGCTTAGTGCCCTTTGAGTGCATTATCTAGGAATGGGCCAGGTAAAGCAACCCACACAAACGAATGCTCCACATGCGGGTTTCACATGCCACCAACTCCACATTCACAGGCAACTTCAGCGCCACAGCCGTTTTCAGATAGCCCTCAATGCAAAGGCTCTAGATGCAAATATTGGTGTGAGAGCTAATTCAATCAAGGAAACACTGCATGTTGGTGAAGGGCATATTGAAGAAGAATCAGCCGAGTGGGGAGAAGAACTCCATTTGGCTCACTAACTTCACACACCATCAGGCTTCCAAGCAGGACTCAAGGAAACTCAGTTTTCACACTCTATGCTTAGTGCCCTTTGAGTGCCTAGGACTGAAATCAAGCTTGCTGAGCATCCCATACCAACGAATGCTCCACATGCGGGTTTCACATGCCACCAACTCCACATTCACAGGCAACTTCAGCGCCACTGCCGTTTTCAGATAGCCCTCAATGCAAAGGCTCTAGATGCAAATATTGGTGTGAGAGCTAATTCAATCAAGGAAACACTGCATGTTGGTGAAGGGCATATTGAAGAAGGATCAGCCGAGTGGTTCTTGTGGGAGAACAACTCCATTTGGCTCACTAACTTCACACACCATCAGGCTTCCAAGCAGCTCTCAAGGAAACTCAGTTTTCACACTCTATGCTTAGTGCCCTTTGAGTGCCTAGGACTGAAATGAAGCTTGGTGAGCATCCCACACAAACGAATGCTCCACTTGCGGCTTCACATGCCACCAGCTCCACATTCTCAGGCAACTTCAGTGCCACAGCCGTTTTCAGATAGCCCTCAATGCAAAGGCTCTAGACGCAAATATTGGTGTGAGAGCTAATTCAATCAAGGAAACACTGCATGTTGGTGAAGGGCATATTGAAGAAGGATCAGCCGAGTGGTTCTTGTGGGGGAACAACTCCATTTGGCTCACTAACTTCACACACCATCAGGCTTCCAAGCAGCTCTCAAGGAAACTCAGTTTTCACACTCTATGCTTAGTGCCCTTTAAGTGCCTAGGACTGAAATGAAGCTTGGTGAGCATCCCACACAAACGAATGCTCCACATGCGGGTTTCACAGGCCACCAACTCCACATTCAAAGGCAACTTCAGCGACACAGCCGTTTTCAGATAGCCCTCAATGCAAAGGCTCTAGACGCAAATATTGGTGTGAGAGCTAATTCAATCAAGGAAACACTGCATGTAAGTGAAGGGTATATTGAAGAAGAATCAGCCGAGTGGGGAGAACGACTCCATTTGGCTCACTAAGTTCACACACCATCAGGCTTCCAAGCAGCTCTCAAGGAAACTCAGTTTTCACACTCTATGCTTAGTGTCCTTTGAGTGCATTATCTAGGAATGAACCTGATAGAGCATCCCACACAAACGAATGCTCCACATGCGGGTTTCACATGCCACCAACTCCACATTCACAGGCAACTTCAGTGCCACAGCCGTTTTCAGATAGCCCTCAATGCAAAGGCTCTAGACGCAAATATTGGTGTGAGAGCTAATTCAATCAAGGAAACACTGCATGTTGGTGAAGGGCATATTGAAGAAGAATCAGCCGAGTGTGGAGAACAACTCCATTTGGCTCACTAACTTCACACACCATCAGGCTTCCAAGCAGCTCTCAAGGAAACTCAGTTTTCACACTCTATGCTTAGTGCCCTTTGAGTGCATTATCTAGGAATGGGCCAGGTAAAGCAACCCACACAAACGAATGCTCCACATGCGGGTTTCACATGCCACCAACTCCACATTCACAGGCAACTTCAGCGCCACAGCCGTTTTCAGATAGCCCTCAATGCAAAGGCTCTAGATGCAAATATTGGTGTGAGAGCTAATTCAATCAAGGAAACACTGCATGTTGGTGAAGGGCATATTGAAGAAGAATCAGCCGAGTGGGGAGAAGAACTCCATTTGGCTCACTAACTTCACACACCATCAGGCTTCCAAGCAGGACTCAAGGAAACTCAGTTTTCACACTCTATGCTTAGTGCCCTTTGAGTGCCTAGGACTGAAATCAAGCTTGCTGAGCATCCCATACCAACGAATGCTCCACATGCGGGTTTCACATGCCACCAACTCCACATTCACAGGCAACTTCAGCGCCACTGCCGTTTTCAGATAGCCCTCAATGCAAAGGATCTAGACGCAAATATTGGTGTGAGAGCTAATTCAATCAAGGAAACACTGCATGTTGGTGAAGGGCATATTGAAGAAGGATCAGCCGAGTGGTTCTTGTGGGAGAACAACTCCATTTGGCTCACTAACTTCACACACCATCAGGCTTCCAAGCAGCTCTCAAGGAAACTCAGTTTTCACACTCTATGCTTAGTGCCCTTTAAGTGCCTAGGACTGAAATGAAGCTTGGTGAGCATCCCACACAAACGAATGCTCCACATGCGGGTTTCACATGCCACCAACTCCACATTCACAGGCAACTTCAGCGACACAGCCGTTTTCAGATAGCCCTCAATGCAAAGGCTCTAGACGCAAATATTGGTGTGAGAGCTAATTCAATCAAGGAAACACTGCATGTAAGTGAAGGGTATATTGAAGAAGAATCAGCCGAGTGGGGAGAACGACTCCATTTGGCTCACTAAGTTCACACACCATCAGGCTTCAAAGCAGCTCTCAAGGAAACTCAGTTTTCACACTCTATGCTTAGTGCCCTTTGAGTGCCTAGGATTGAAATGAAGCTTGCTGAGCATCGTACAGAAACGAATGCTCCATATGCGGGTTTCACATGCCACAAACTCTACATTCCAGCAAGTTCAGCGCCACAGCCTTTTTCAAATAGCCCTCAATGCAAAGGCTCTAGACGCAAATATTGGTGTGAGAGCTAATTCAATCAAGGAAACACTGCATGTTGGTGAAGGGCATATTGAAGAAGGATCAGCCGAGTGGTTCTTGTGGGAGAACAACTCCATTTGGCTCACTAACTTCACACACCATCAGGCTTCCAAGCAGCTCTCAAGGAAACTCAGTTTTCACACTCTAGGCTTAGTGCCCTTTGAGTGCATTATCTAGGAATGGGCCAGGTAAAGCAACCCACACAAACGAATGCTCCACATGCGGGTTTCACATGCCACCAACTCCACATTCACAGGCAACTTCAGCGCCACAGCCGTTTTCAGATAGCCCTCAATGCAAAGGCTCTAGATGCAAATATTGGTGTGAGAGCTAATTCAATCAAGGAAACACTGCATGTTGGTGAAGGGCATATTGAAGAAGAATCAGCCGAGTGGGGAGAAGAACTCCATTTGGCTCACTAACTTCACACACCATCAGGCTTCCAAGCAGGACTCAAGGAAACTCAGTTTTCACACTCTATGCTTAGTGCCCTTTGAGTGCCTAGGACTGAAATCAAGCTTGCTGAGCATCCCATACCAACGAATGCTCCACATGCGGGTTTCACATGCCACCAACTCCACATTCACAGGCAACTTCAGCGCCACTGCCGTTTTCAGATAGCCCTCAATGCAAAGGCTCCAGACGCAAATATTGGTGTGAGAGCTAATTCAATCAAGGAAACACTGCATGTTGGTGAAGGGCATATTGAAGAAGGATCAGCCGAGTGGTTCTTGTGGGAGAACAACTCCATTTGGCTCACTAACTTCACACACCATCAGGCTTCCAAGCAGCTCTCAAGGAAACTCAGTTTTCACACTCTATGCTTAGTGCCCTTTGAGTGCCTAGGACTGAAATGAAGCTTGGTGAGCATCCCACACAAACGAATGCTCCACTTGCGGCTTCACATGCCACCAGCTCCACATTCTCAGGCAACTTCAGTGCCACAGCCGTTTTCAGATAGCCCTCAATGCAAAGGCTCTAGACGCAAATATTGGTGTGAGAGCTAATTCAATCAAGGAAACACTGCATGTTGGTGAAGGGCATATTGAAGAAGGATCAGCCGAGTGGTTCTTGTGGGGGAACAACTCCATTTGGCTCACTAACTTCACACACCATCAGGCTTCCAAGCAGCTCTCAAGGAAACTCAGTTTTCACACTCTATGCTTAGTGCCCTTTAAGTGCCTAGGACTGAAATGAAGCTTGGTGAGCATCCCACACAAACGAATGCTCCACATGCGGGTTTCACAGGCCACCAACTCCACATTCAAAGGCAACTTCAGCGACACAGCCGTTTTCAGATAGCCCTCAATGCAAAGGCTCTAGACGCAAATATTGGTGTGAGAGCTAATTCAATCAAGGAAACACTGCATGTAAGTGAAGGGTATATTGAAGAAGAATCAGCCGAGTGGGGAGAACGACTCCATTTGGCTCACTAACTTCACACACCATCAGGCTTCCAAGCAGCTCTCAAGGAAACTCAGTTTTCACACTCTATGCTTAGTGTCCTTTGAGTGCATTATCTAGGAATGAACCTGATAGAGCATCCCACACAAACGAATGCTCCACATGCGGGTTTCACATGCCACCAACTCCACATTCACAGGCAACTTCAGTGCCACAGCCGTTTTCAGATAGCCCTCAATGCAAAGGCTCTAGACGCAAATATTGGTGTGAGAGCTAATTCAATCAAGGAAACACTGCATGTTGGTGAAGGGCATATTGAAGAAGAATCAGCCGAGTGTGGAGAACAACTCCATTTGGCTCACTAACTTCACACACCATCAGGCTTCCAAGCAGCTCTCAAGGAAACTCAGTTTTCACACTCTATGCTTAGTGCCCTTTGAGTGCATTATCTAGGAATGGGCCAGGTAAAGCAACCCACACAAACGAATGCTCCACATGCGGGTTTCACATGCCACCAACTCCACATTCACAGGCAACTTCAGCGCCACAGCCGTTTTCAGATAGCCCTCAATGCAAAGGCTCTAGATGCAAATATTGGTGTGAGAGCTAATTCAATCAAGGAAACACTGCATGTTGGTGAAGGGCATATTGAAGAAGAATCAGCCGAGTGGGGAGAAGAACTCCATTTGGCTCACTAACTTCACACACCATCAGGCTTCCAAGCAGCTCTCAAGGAAACTCAGTTTTCACACTCTATGCTTAGTGCCCTTTGAGTGCCTAGGACTGAAATCAAGCTTGCTGAGCATCCCATACCAACGAATGCTCCACATGCGGGTTTCACATGCCACCAACTCCACATTCACAGGCAACTTCAGCGCCACTGCCGTTTTCAGATAGCCCTCAATGCAAAGGCTCCAGACGCAAATATTGGTGTGAGAGCTAATTCAATCAAGGAAACACTGCATGTTGGTGAAGGGCATATTGAAGAAGGATCAGCCGAGTGGTTCTTGTGGGAGAACAACTCCATTTGGCTCACTAACTTCACACACCATCAGGCTTCCAAGCAGCTCTCAAGGAAACTCAGTTTTCACACTCTATGCTTAGTGCCCTTTGAGTGCCTAGGACTGAAATGAAGCTTGGTGAGCATCCCACACAAACGAATGCTCCACTTGCGGCTTCACATGCCACCAGCTCCACATTCTCAGGCAACTTCAGTGCCACAGCCGTTTTCAGATAGCCCTCAATGCAAAGGCTCTAGACGCAAATATTGGTGTGAGAGCTAATTCAATCAAGGAAACACTGCATGTTGGTGAAGGGCATATTGAAGAAGGATCAGCCGAGTGGTTCTTGTGGGGGAACAACTCCATTTGGCTCACTAACTTCACACACCATCAGGCTTCCAAGCAGCTCTCAAGGAAACTCAGTTTTCACACTCTATGCTTAGTGCCCTTTAAGTGCCTAGGACTGAAATGAAGCTTGGTGAGCATCCCACACAAACGAATGCTCCACATGCGGGTTTCACAGGCCACCAACTCCACATTCAAAGGCAACTTCAGCGACACAGCCGTTTTCAGATAGCCCTCAATGCAAAGGCTCTAGACGCAAATATTGGTGTGAGAGCTAATTCAATCAAGGAAACACTGCATGTAAGTGAAGGGTATATTGAAGAAGAATCAGCCGAGTGGGGAGAACGACTCCATTTGGCTCACTAAGTTCACACACCATCAGGCTTCCAAGCAGCTCTCAAGGAAACTCAGTTTTCACACTCTATGCTTAGTGTCCTTTGAGTGCATTATCTAGGAATGAACCTGATAGAGCATCCCACACAAACGAATGCTCCACATGCGGGTTTCACATGCCACCAACTCCACATTCACAGGCAACTTCAGTGCCACAGCCGTTTTCAGATAGCCCTCAATGCAAAGGCTCTAGACGCAAATATTGGTGTGAGAGCTAATTCAATCAAGGAAACACTGCATGTTGGTGAAGGGCATATTGAAGAAGAATCAGCCGAGTGTGGAGAACAACTCCATTTGGCTCACTAACTTCACACACCATCAGGCTTCCAAGCAGCTCTCAAGGAAACTCAGTTTTCACACTCTATGCTTAGTGCCCTTTGAGTGCATTATCTAGGAAAGAACCTGGTAGAGCATACCAAACAAACGAATGCTCCACAAGCTTTTTTCACATGCCACCAACTCCACATTCACAGGCAACTTCAGCGCCACAGCCATTTTCAGATAGCCCTCAATGCAAAGGCTCCAGACGCAAATATTTGTGTGAGTGCTAATTCAATCAAGGAAACACTGCATGTTGGTGAAGGGCATATTGAAGAAGGATCAGCCGAGTGGGGAGAACAACTCCATTTGGCTCACTAACTTCACACACCATCAGGCTTCCAAGCAGCTCTCAAGGAAACTCAGTTTTCACACTCTATGCTTAGTGCCCTTTGAGTGCCTAGGACTGAAATGAAGCTTGGTGAGCATCCCACACAAACGAATGCTCCACATGCGGGTTTCACATGCCACCAACTCCACATTCTCAGGCAACTTCAGCATCACAGCCGTTTTCAGATAGCCCTCAATGCAAAGGCTCTAGACGCAAATATTGGTGTGAGAGCTAATTCAATCAAGGAAACACTGCATGTTGGTGAAGGGCATATTGAATAAGAATCAGCCGAGTGTGGAGAACAACTCCATTTGGCTCACTAACTTCACACACCATCAGGCTTCCAAGCAGCTCTCAAGGAAACTCAGTTTTCACACTCTATGCTTAGTGCCCTTTGAGTGCATTATCTAGGAATGAACCTGGTAGAGCATCCCACACAAACGAATGCTCCACATGCTGGTTTCACATGCCACCAACTCCACATTCACAGGCAACTTCAGCGCCACAGCCGTTGTCAGATAGCCCTCAATGCAAAGGCTCTAGACGCAAATATTGGTGTGAGAGCTAATTCAATCAAGGCAACACTGCATGTCGATGAAGGGCATATTGAAGAAGGATCAGCCGAGTGGTTCTTGTGGGAGAACAACTCCATTTGGCTCACTAACTTCACACACCATCAGGCTTCCAAGCAGCTCTCAAGGAAACTCAGTTTTCACACTCTATGCTTAGTGCCCTTTAAGTGCCTAGGACTGAAATGAAGCTTGGTGAGCATCCCACACAAACGAATGCTCCACATGCGGGTTTCACATGGCACCAACTCTACATTCCAGCAACTTCTGCGCCACAGCCTTTTTCAAATAGCCCCCAATGCAAAGGCTCTAGACGCAAATATTGGTGTGAGAGCTAATTCAATGAAGGAAACACTGCATGTTGGTGAAGGGCATATTGAAGAAGGATCAGCCGAGTGGTTCTTGTGGGAGAACAACTCCATTTGGCTCACTAACTTCACACACCATCAGGCTTCCAAGCAGCTCTCAAGGAAACTCAGTTTTCACACTCTATGCTTAGTGTCCTTTCAGTGCATTATCTAGGAATGAACCTGATAGAGCATCCCACACAAACGAATGCGCCACATGCGGGTTTCACATGCCACCAACTCCACATTCACAGGCAACTTCAGTGCCACAGCCGTTTTCAGATAGCCCTCAATGCAAAGGCTCTACACGCAAATATTGGTGTGAGAGCTAATTCAATCAAGGAAACACTGCATGTTGGTGAAGGGCATATTGAAGAAGAATCAGCCGAGTGTGGAGAACAACTCCATTTGGCTCACTAACTTCACACACCATCAGGCTTCCAAGCAGCTCTCAAGGAAACTCAGTTTTCACACTCTATGCTTAGTGCCCTTTGAGTGCATTATCTAGGAATGAACCTGGTAGAGCATCCCACACAAACGAATGCTCCACATGCGGGTTTCACATGCCACCAACTCCACATTCACAGGCAACTTCAGCGCCACAGCCATTTTCAGATAGCCCTCAATGCAAAGGCTCTAGACGCAAATATTGGTGTGAGAGCTAATTCAATCAAGGCAACACTGCATGTTGGTGAAGGGCATATTGAAGAAGGATCAGCCGAGTGGTTCTTGTGGGAGAACAACTCCATTTGGCTCACTAACTTCACACACCATCAGTTTTCCAAGCAGCTCTCAAGGAAACTCAGTTTTCACACTCTATGCTTAGTGCCCTTTGAGTGCCTAGGACTGAAATGAAGCTTGGTGAGCATATCACACAAACGAATGCTTCACTTGCGGGTTTCACATGCCACCAACTCCACATTCACAGGCAACTTCAGCGCCACAGCTGTTTTCAGATAGCCCTCAATGCAAAGGCTCTAGACGCAAATATTGGTGTGAGAGCTAATTCAATCAAGGAAACACTGCATGTTGGTGAAGGGCATATTGAAGAAGGATCACCCGAGTGGTTCTTGTGGGAGAACAACTCCATTTGGCTCACTAACTTCACACACCATCAGGCTTCCAAGCAGCTCTCAAGGAAACTCAGTTTTCACACTCTATGCTTAGTGTCCTTTGAGTGCATTATCTAGGAATGAACCTGATAGAGCATCCCACACAAACGAATGCTCCACATGCGGGTTTCACATTCCACCAACTCCACATTCACAGGCAACTTCAGTGCCACAGCCGTTTTCAGATAGCCCTCAATGCAAAGGCTCTAGACGCAAATATTGGTGTGAGAGCTAATTCAATCAAGGAAACACTGCATGTTGGTGAAGGGCATATTGAAGAAGAATCAGCCGAGTGTGGAGAACAACTCCATTTGGCTCACTAACTTCACACACCATCAGGCTTCCAAGCAGCTCTCAAGGAAACTCAGTTTTCACACTCTATGCTTAGTGCCCTTTGAGTGCATTATCTAGGAATGAACCTGGTAGAGCATCCCACACAAACGAATGCTCCACATGCGGGTTTCACATGCCACCAACTCCACATTCACAGGCAACTTCAGCGCCACAGCCATTTTCAGATAGCCCTCAATGCAAAGGCTCTAGACGCAAATATTGGTGTGAGAGCTAATTCAATCAAGGCAACACTGCATGTTGGTGAAGGGCATATTGAAGAAGGATCAGCCGAGTGGTTCTTGTGGGAGAACAACTCCATTTGGCTCACTAACTTCACACACCATCAGTTTTCCAAGCAGCTCTCAAGGAAACTCAGTTTTCACACTCTATGCTTAGTGCCCTTTGAGTGCCTAGCACTGAAATGAAGCTTGGTGAGCATATCACACAAACGAATGCTTCACTTGCGGGTTTCACATGCCACCAACTCCACATTCACAGGCAACTTCAGCGCCACAGCTGTTTTCAGATAGCCCTCAATGCAAAGGCTCTAGACGCAAATATTGGTGTGAGAGCTAATTCAATCAAGGAAACACTGCATGTTGGTGAAGGGCATATTGAAGAAGGATCACCCGAGTGGTTCTTGTGGGAGAACAACTCCATTTGGCTCACTAACTTCACACACCATCAGGCTTCCAAGCAGCTCTCAAGGAAATTCAGTTTTCACACTCTATGCTTAGTGCCCTTTAAGTGCCTAGGACTGAAATGAAGCTTGGTGAGCATCCCACACAAACGAATGCTCCACATGCGGGTTTCACATGCCACCAACTCCACATTCACAGGCAACTTCTGCGCCACAGCCTTTTTCAAATAGCCCCCAATGCAAAGGCTCTAGACGCAAATATTGGTGTGAGAGCTAATTCAATGAAGGAAACACTGTATGTTGGTGAAGGGCATATTGAAGAAGGATCAGCCGAGTGGGTCTTGTAGGAGAACAACTCCATTTGGCTCACTAACTTCACACACCATCAGGCTTCCAAGCAGCTCTCAAGGAAACTCAGTTTTCACACTCTATGCTTAGTGTCCTTTGAGTGCATTATCTAGGAATGAACCTGATAGAGCATCCCACACAAACGAATGCGCCACATGCGGGTTTCACATGCCACCAACTCCACATTCACAGGCAACTTCAGCGCCACCGCCTTTTTCAGATAGTCCTCAATGCAAAGCCGCTAGACGCAACTATTGGTGTGAGAGCTAATTCAATCAAGGAAACACTTCATGTTGGTGAAGGGCATATTGAAGAAGGATCAGCCGAGTGGTTCTTGTGGGAGAACAACTCCATTTGGCTCACTAACTTCACACACCATCAGGCTGCCAAGCAGCTCTCAAGGAAACTCAGTTTTCACACTCTATGCTTAGTGCCCTTTGAGTGCCTAGGACTGAAATGAAGCTTGGTGAGCATCCCACACAAACGAATGCTCTACTTGCGGGTTTCACATGCCACCAACTCCACATTCTCAGGCAACTTCAGCAGCACAGCCATTTTCAGATAGCCCTCAATGTAAAGGCTCTAAACGCAAATATTGGTGTGAGAGCTAATTCAATCAAGGAAACACTGCATGTTGGTGAAGGGCATATTGAAGAAGGATCAGCCGAGTGTGGAGAACAACTCCATTTGGCTCACTAACTTCACACACCATCAGGCTTCCAAGCAGCTCTCAAGGAAACTCAGTTTTCACACTCTATGCTTAGTGCCCTTTGAGTGCATTATCTAGGAATGAACCTGGTAGAGCATCCCACACAAACGAATGCTCCACAAGCTTTTTTCACATGCCACCAACTCCACATTCACAGGCAACTTCAGCGCCACAGCCGTTTTCAGATAGCCCTCAATGCAAAGGCTCTAGACGCAAATATTGGTGTGAGAGCTAATTCAATCAAGGCAACACTGCATGTTGGTGAAGGGCATATTGAACAAGGATCAGCCGAGTGGTTCTTGTGGGAGAACAACTCCATTTGGCTCACTAACTTCACACACCATCAGGCTTCCAAGCAGCTCTCAAGGAACCTCAGTTTTCACACTCTATGCTTAGTGCCCTTTGAGTGCCTAGCACTGAAATGAAGCTTGGTGAGCATGTCACACAAACGAATGCTTCACTTGCGGGTTTCACATGCCACCAACTCCACATTCACAGGCAACTTCAGCGCCACAGCTGTTTTCAGATAGCCCTCAATGCAAAGGCTCTAGACGCAAATATTGGTGTGAGAGCTAATTCAATAAAGGCAACACTGCATGTCGATGAAGGGCATATTGAAGAAGGATCAGCCGAGTGGTTCTTGTGGGAGAACAACTCCATTTGGCTCACTAACTTCACACACCATCAGGCTTCCAAGCAGCTCTCAAGGAAACTCAGTTTTCACACTCTATGTTTAGTGCCCTGTGAGTGCCTAGGACTGAAATAAATCTTGGTAGAGCATCCCACACAAACGAATGTTCCACATGCGGGTTTCACATGCCACCAACTCCACATTCACAGGCAACTTCAGCGACACAGCCGTTTTCAGATAGCCCTCAATGCAAAGGCTCTAGACGCAAATATTGGTGTGAGAGCTAATTCAATCAAGGAAACACTGCATGTTAGTGAAGGGTATATTGAAGAAGAATCAGCCGAGTGGGGAGAACGACTCCATTTGGCTCACTAAGTTCACACACCATCAGGCTTCCAAGCAGCTCTCAAGGAAACTCAGTTTTCACACTCTATGCTTAGTGCCCTTTGAGTGCCTAGGATTGAAATGAAGCTTGCTGAGCATCGTACACAAACGAATGCTCCACATGCGGGTTTCACATGCCAAAAACTCTACATTCCAGCAACTTCTGCGCCACAACCTTTTTCAAATAGCCCTCAATGCAAAGTATCTAGACGCAAATATTGGTGTGAGAGCTAATTCAATCAAGGATACACTGCTTGTTGGTGAAGGGCATATTGAAGAAGAATCAGCCGAGTGGTTCTTGTGGGAGAACAACTCCATTTGGCTCACTAACTTCACACACCATCAGGCTTCCAAGCAGCTCTCAAGGAAACTCAGTTTTCACACTCTATGCTTAGTGCCCTTTGAGTGCATTATCTAGGAATGAACCTGATAGAGCATCCCACACAAACGAATGCTCCACATGCGGGTTTCACATGCCACCAACTCCACATTCACAGGCAACTTCAGCGCCACAGCCTTTTTCAGATAGTCCTCAATGCAAAGGCTCTAGACGCAACTATTGGTGTGAGAGCTAATTCAATCAAGGAAACAATGCATGTTGGTGAAGGGCATATTGAAGAAGGATCAGCCGAGTGGTTCTTGTGGGAGAACAACTCCATTTGGCTCACTAACTTCACACACCATCAGGCTGCCAAGCAGCTCTCAAGGAAACTCAGTTTTCACACTCTATGCTTAGTGCCCTTTGAGTGCCTAGGACTGAAATGAAGCTTGGTGAGCATCCCACACAAACGAATGCTCTACTTTCGGGTTTCACATGCCACCAACTCCACATTCTCAGGAAACTTCAGCACCACAGCCATTTTCAGATAGCCCTCAATGTAAAGGCTCTAGACGCAAATATTGGTGTGAGAGCTAATTCAATCAAGGAAACACTGCATGTTGGTGAAGGGCATATTGAAGAAGAATCAGCCGAGTGGGGAGAACAACTCCATTTGGCTAACTAACTTCACACACCATCAGGCTTCCAAGCAGCTCTCAAGGAAACTCAGTTTTCACACTCTATGCTTAGTGCCCTTTGAGTGCCTAGGACTGAAATGAAGCTTGGTGAGCATCCCACACAAACGAATGCTCCGCTTGCGGCTTTCACATGCCATCAACTCCACATTCACAGGCAACTTCAGCGCCACAGCCATTTTCAGATAGCCCTCAATGCAAAGGCTCTAGACGCAAATATTGCTGTGAAAGCTAATTTAATCAAGGAAACACTGCATGTTAGTGAAGGGCATATTGAAGAAGGATCAGCCGAGTGGTTCTTGTGGGAGAACAACTCCATTTGGCTCACTAACTTCACACACCATCAGGCTTCCAAGCAGCTCTCAAGGAAACTCAGTTTTCACACTCTATGCTTAGTGCCCTTTAAGTGCCTAGGACTGAAATGAAGCTTGGTGAGCATCCCACACAAACGAATGCTCCACATGCGGGTTTCACATGGCACCAACTCTACATTCCAGCAACTTCTGCGCCACAGCCTTTTTCAAATAGCCCCCAATGCAAAGGCTCTAGACGCAAATATTGGTGTGAGAGCTAATTCAATGAAGGAAACACTGCATGTTGGTGAAGGGCATATTGAAGAAGGATCAGCCGAGTGGTTCTTGTGGGAGAACAACTCCATTTGGCTCATTAACTTCACACACCATCAGGCTTCCAAGCAGCTCTCAAGGAAACTCAGTTTTCACACTCTATGCTTAGTGTCCTTTGAGTGCATTATCTAGGAATGAACCTGATAGAGCATCCCATACAAACGAATGCTCCACATGCGGGTTTCACATGCCACCAACTCCACATTCACAGGCAACTTGAGTGCCACAGCCGTTTTCAGATAGCCCTCAATGCAAAGGCTCTACACGCAAATATTGGTGTGAGAGCTAATTCAATCAAGGAAACACTGCATGTTGGTGAAGGGCATATTGAAGAAGAATCAGCCAAGTGTGGAGAACAACTCCATTTGGCTCACTAACTTCACACACCATCAGGCTTCCAAGCAGCTCTCAAGGAAACTCAGTTTTCACACTCTATGCTTAGTGCCCTTTGAGTGCATTATCTAGGAATGGAGCAGGTAGAGCAACCCACACAAACGAATGCTCCACATGCGGGTTTCACATGCCACCAACTCCACATTCACAGGCAACTTCAGCGCCACAGCCATTTTCAGATAGCCCTCAATGCAAAGGCTCCAGACGCAAATATTGGTGTGAGAGCTAATTCAATGAAGGAAACACTGCATGTTGGTGAAGGGCATATTGAAGAAGGATCAGCCGAGTGTGGAGAACAACTCCATTTGGCTCACTAACTTCACACACCATCAGGCTTCCAAGCAGCTCTCAAGGAAACTCAGTTTTCACACTCTATGCTTAGTGCCCTTTGAGTGCCTAGGACTGAAATGAAGCTTGCTGAGCATCCCACACAAACCAATGCTCCACATGCGGGTTTCACATGCCACCAACTCCACATTCTCATTCAACTTCAGCATCACAGCCGTTTTCAGATAGCCCTCAATGCAAAGGCTCTAGACGCAAATATTGGTGTGAGAGCTAATTCAATCAAGGAAACACTGCATGTTGGTGAAGGGCATATTGAAGAAGAATCAGCCGAGTGTGGAGAACAAGTCCATTTGGCTCACTAACTTCACACACCATCAGGCTTCCAAGCAGCTCTCAAGGAAACTCAGTTTTCACACTCTATGCTTAGTGCCCTTTGAGGGCATTATCTAGGAATGAACCTGGTAGAGCATCCCACACAAACGAATGCGCCACATGCGGGTTTCACATGCCACCAACTCCACATTCACAGGCAACTTCAGCGCCACAGCTGTTTTCAGATAGCCCTCAATGCAAAGGCTCTAGACGCAAATATTGGTGTGAGAGCTAATTCAATGAAGGAAACACTGCATGTTGGTGAAGGGCATATTGAAGAAGGATCACCCGAGTGGTTCTTGTGGGAGAACAACTCCATTTGGCTCACTAACTTCACACACCATCAGGCTTCCAAGCAGCTCTCAAGGAAATTCAGTTTTCACACTCTATGCTTAGTGCCCTTTAAGTGCCTAGGACTGAAATGAAGCTTGGTGAGCATCCCACACAAACGAATGCTCCACATGCGGGTTTCACATGCCACCAACTCCACATTCACAGGCAACTTCTGCGCCACAGCCTTTTTCAAATAGCCCCCAATGCAAAGGCTCTAGACGCAAAAATTGGTGTGAGAGCTAATTCAATCAAGGAAACACTGTATGTTGGTGAAGGGCATATTGAAGAAGGATCAGCCGAGTGGGTCTTGTAGGAGAACAACTCCATTTGGCTCACTAACTTCACACACCATCAGGCTTCCAAGCAGCTCTCAAGGAAACTCAGTTTTCACACTCTATGCTTAGTGTCCTTTGAGTGCATTATCTAGGAATGAACCTGATAGAGCATCCCACACAAACGAATGCGCCACATGCGGGTTTCACATGCCACCAACTCCACATTCACAGGCAACTTCAGCGCCACCGCCTTTTTCAGATAGTCCTCAATGCAAAGCCTCTAGACGCAACTATTGGTGTGAGAGCTAATTCAATCAAGGAAACACTGCATGTTGGTGAAGGGCATATTGAAGAAGGATCAGCCGAGTGGTTCTTGTGGGAGAACAACTCCATTTGGCTCACTAACTTCACACACCATCAGGCTTCCAAGCAGCTCTCAAGGAAACTCAGTTTTCACACTCTATGCTTAGTGCCCTTTGAGTGCCTAGGACTGAAATGAAGCTTGGTGAGCATCCCACACAAACGAATGCTCTACTTGCGGGTTTCACATGCCACCAACTCCACATTCTCAGGCAACTTCAGCACCACAGCCATTTTCAGATAGCCCTCAATGTAAAGGCTCTAGACGCAAATATTGGTGTGAGAGCTAATTCAATCAAGGAAACACTGCATGTTGGTGAAGGGCATATTGAAGAAGGATCAGCCGAGTGTGGAGAACAACTCCATTTGGCTCACTAACTTCACACACCATCAGGCTTCCAAGCAGCTCTCAAGGAAACTCAGTTTTCACACTCTATGCTTAGTGCCCTTTGAGTGCATTATCTAGGAATGAACCTGGTAGATCATCCCACACAAACGAATGCTCCACAAGCTTTTTTCACATGCCACCAACTCCACATTCACAGGCAACTTCAGCGCCACAGCCGTTTTCAGATAGCCCTCAATGCAAAGGCTCTAGACGCAAATATTGGTGTGAGAGCTAATTCAATCAAGGCAACACTGCATGTTGGTGAAGGGCATATTGAACAAGGATCAGCCGAGTGGTTCTTGTGGGAGAACAACTCCATTTGGCTCACTAACTTCACACACCATCAGGCTTCCAAGCAGCTCTCAAGGAAACTCAGTTTTCACACTCTATGCTTAGTGCCCTTTGAGTGCCTAGGACTGAAATGAAGCTTGGTGAGCATCCCACACAAACGAATGCTCCGCTTGCGGCTTTCACATGCCATCAACTCCACATTCACAGGCAACTTCAGCGCCACAGCCATTTTCAGATAGCCCTCAATGCAAAGGCTCTAGACGCAAATATTGCTGTGAAAGCTAATTTAATCAAGGAAACACTGCATGTTAGTGAAGGGCATATTGAAGAAGGATCAGCCGAGTGGTTCTTGTGGGAGAACAACTCCATTTGGCTCACTAACTTCACACACCATCAGGCTTCCAAGCAGCTCTCAAGGAAACTCAGTTTTCACACTCTATGCTTAGTGCCCTTTAAGTGCCTAGGACTGAAATGAAGCTTGGTGAGCATCCCACACAAACGAATGCTCCACATGCGGGTTTCACATGGCACCAACTCTACATTCCAGCAACTTCTGCGCCACAGCCTTTTTCAAATAGCCCCCAATGCAAAGGCTCTAGACGCAAATATTGGTGTGAGAGCTAATTCAATGAAGGAAACACTGCATGTTGGTGAAGGGCATATTGAAGAAGGATCAGCCGAGTGCTTCTTGTGGGAGAACAACTCCATTTGGCTCATTAACTTCACACACCATCAGGCTTCCAAGCAGCTCTCAAGGAAACTCAGTTTTCACACTCTATGCTTAGTGTCCTTTGAGTGCATTATCTAGGAATGAACCTGATAGAGCATCCCATACAAACGAATGCTCCACATGCGGGTTTCACATGCCACCAACTCCACATTCACAGGCAACTTGAGTGCCACAGCCGTTTTCAGATAGCCCTCAATGCAAAGGCTCTAGACGCAAATATTGGTGTGAGAGCTAATTCAATCAAGGAAACACTGCATGTTGGTGAAGGGCATATTGAAGAAGAATCAGCCAAGTGTGGAGAACAACTCCATTTGGCTCACTAACTTCACACACCATCAGGCTTCCAAGCAGCTCTCAAGGAAACTCAGTTTTCACACTCTATGCTTAGTGCCCTTTGAGTGCATTATCTAGGAATGGAGCAGGTAGAGCAACCCACACAAACCAATGCTCCACATGCGGGTTTCACATGCCACCAACTCCACATTCACAGGCAACTTCAGCGCCACAGCCATTTTCAGATAGCCCTCAATGCAAAGGCTCCAGACGCAAATATTGGTGTGAGAGCTAATTCAATGAAGGAAACACTGCATGTTGGTGAAGGGCATATTGAAGAAGGATCAGCCGAGTGGGGAGAACAACTCCATTTGGCTCACTAACTTCACACACCATCAGGCTTCCAAGCAGCTCTCAAGGAAACTCAGTTTTCACACTCTATGCTTAGTGCCCTTTGAGTGCCTAGGACTGAAATGAAGCTTGCTGAGCATCCCACACAAACCAATGCTCCACATGCGGGTTTCACATGCCACCAACTCCACATTCTCATTCAACTTCAGCATCACAGCCGTTTTCAGATAGCCCTCAATGCAAAGGCTCTAGACGCAAATATTGGTGTGAGAGCTAATTCAATCAAGGAAACACTGCATGTTGGTGAAGGGCATATTGAAGAAGAATCAGCCGAGTGTGGAGAACAACTCCATTTGGCTCACTAACTTCACACACCATCAGGCTTCCAAGCAGCTCTCAAGGAAACTCAGTTTTCACACTCTATGCTTAGTGCCCTTTGAGTGCATTATCTAGGAATGAACCTGGTAGAGCATCCCACACAAACGAATGCGCCACATGCGGGTTTCACATGCCACCAACTCCACATTCACAGGCAACTTCAGCGCCACAGCTGTTTTCAGATAGCCCTCAATGCAAAGGCTCTAGACGCAAATATTGGTGTGAGAGCTAATTCAATCAAGGAAACACTGCATGTTGGTGAAGGGCATATTGAAGAAGGATCAGCCGAGTGGTTCTTGTGGGAGAACAACTCCATTTGGCTCACTAACTTCACACACCATCAGGCTTCCAAGCAGCTCTCAAGGAAATTCAGTTTTCACACTCTATGCTTAGTGCCCTTTAAGTGCCTAGGACTGAAATGAAGCTTGGTGAGCATCCCACACAAACGAATGCTCCACATGCGGGTTTCACATGCCACCAACTCCACATTCACAGGCAACTTCTGCGCCACAGCCTTTTTCAAATAGCCCCCAATGCAAAGGCTCTAGACGCAAATATTGGTGTGAGAGCTAATTCAATGAAGGAAACACTGTATGTTGGTGAAGGGCATATTGAAGAAGGATCAGCCGAGTGGGTCTTGTAGGAGAACAACTCCATTTGGCTCACTAACTTCACACACCATCAGGCTTCCAAGCAGCTCTCAAGGAAACTCAGTTTTCACACTCTATGCTTAGTGTCCTTTGAGTGCATTATCTAGGAATGAACCTGATAGAGCATCCCACACAAACGAATGCGCCACATGCGGGTTTCACATGCCACCAACTCCACATTCACAGGCAACTTCAGCGCCACCGCCTTTTTCAGATAGTCCTCAATGCAAAGCCTCTAGACGCAACTATTGGTGTGAGAGCTAATTCAATCAAGGAAACACTGCATGTTGGTGAAGGGCATATTGAAGAAGGATCAGCCGAGTGGTTCTTGTGGGAGAACAACTCCATTTGGCTCACTAACTTCACACACCATCAGGCTTCCAAGCAGCTCTCAAGGAAACTCAGTTTTCACACTCTATGCTTAGTGCCCTTTGAGTGCCTAGGACTGAAATGAAGCTTGGTGAGCATCCCACACAAACGAATGCTCTACTTGCGGGTTTCACATGCCACCAACTCCACATTCTCAGGCAACTTCAGCACCACAGCCATTTTCAGATAGCCCTCAATGTAAAGGCTCTAGACGCAAATATTGGTGTGAGAGATAATTCAATCAAGGAAACACTGCATGTTGGTGAAGGGCATATTGAAGAAGGATCAGCCGAGTGTGGAGAACAACTCCATTTGGCTCACTAACTTCACACACCATCAGGCTTCCAAGCAGCTCTCAAGGAAACTCAGTTTTCACACTCTATGCTTAGTGCCCTTTGAGTGCATTATCTAGGAATGAACCTGGTAGAGCATCCCACACAAACGAATGCTCCACAAGCTTTTTTCACATGCCACCAACTCCACATTCACAGGCAACTTCAGCGCCACAGCCGTTTTCAGATAGCCCTCAATGCAAAGGCTCTAGACGCAAATATTGGTGTGAGAGCTAATTCAATCAAGGCAACACTGCATGTTGGTGAAGGGCATATTGAACAAGGATCAGCCGAGTGGTTCTTGTGGGAGAACAACTCCATTTGGCTCACTAACTTCACACACCATCAGGCTTCCAAGCAGCTCTCAAGGAAACTCAGTTTTCACACTCTATGCTTAGTGCCCTTTGAGTGCCTAGCACTGAAATGAAGCTTGGTGAGCATGTCACACAAACGAATGCTTCACTTGCGGGTTTCACATGCCACCAACTCCACATTCACAGGCAACTTCAGCGCCACAGCTGTATTCAGATAGCCCTCAATGCAAAGGCTCTAGACGCAAATATTGGTGTGAGAGCTAATTCAATAAAGGCAACACTGCATGTCGATGACGGGCATATTGAAGAAGGATCAGCCGAGTGGTTTTTGTGGGAGAACAACTCCATTTGGCTCACTAACTTCACACACCATCAGGCTTCCAAGCAGCTCTCAAGGAAACTCAGTTTTCACACTCTATGTTTAGTGCCCTTTGAGTGCCTAGGACTGAAATAAATCTTGGTAGAGCATCCCACACAAACGAATGTTCCACATGCGGGTTTCACATGCCACCAACTCCACATTCACAGGCAACTTCAGCGACACAGCCGTTTTCAGATAGCCCTCAATGCAAAGGCTCTAGACGCAAATATTGGTGTGAGAGCTAATTCAATCAAGGAAACACTGCATGTTAGTGAAGGGTATATTGAAGAAGAATCAGCCGAGTGGGGAGAACGACTCCATTTGGCTCACTAAGTTCACACACCATCAGGCTTCCAAGCAGCTCTCAAGGAAACTCAGTTTTCACACTCTATGCTTAGTGCCCTTTGAGTGCCTAGGATTGAAATGAAGCTTGCTGAGCATCGTACACAAACGAATGCTCCACATGCGGGTTTCACATGCCACAAACTCTACATTCCAGCAACTTCTGCGCCACAACCTTTTTCAAATAGCCCTCAATGCAAAGTATCTAGACGCAAATATTGGTGTGAGAGCTAATTCAATCAAGGATACACTGCTTGTTGGTGAAGGGCATATTGAAGAAGAATCAGCCGAGTGGTTCTTGTGGGAGAACAACTCCATTTGGCTCACTAACTTCACACACCATCAGGCTTCCAAGCAGCTCTCAAGGAAACTCAGTTTTCACACTCTATGCTTAGTGCCCTTTGAGTGCATTATCTAGGAATGAACCTGATAGAGCATCCCACACAAACGAATGCTCCACATGCGGGTTTCACATGCCACCAACTCCACATTCACAGGCAACTTCAGCGCCACAGCCTTTTTCAGATAGTCCTCAATGCAAAGGCTCTAGACGCAACTATTGGTGTGAGAGCTAATTCAATCAAGGAAACAATGCATGTTGGTGAAGGGCATATTGAAGAAGGATCAGCCGAGTGGTTCTTGTGGGAGAACAACTCCATTTGGCTCACTAACTTCACACACCATCAGGCTGCCAAGCAGCTCTCAAGGAAACTCAGTTTTCACACTCTATGCTTAGTGCCCTTTGAGTGCCTAGGACTGAAATGAAGCTTGGTGAGCATCCCACACAAACGAATGCTCTACTTGCGGGTTTCACATGCCACCAACTCCACATTCTCAGGAAACTTCAGCACCACAGCCATTTTCAGATAGCCCTCAATGTAAAGGCTCTAGACGCAAATATTGGTGTGAGAGCTAATTCAATCAAGGAAACACTGCATGTTGGTGAAGGGCATATTGAAGAAGAATCAGCCGACTGGGGAGAACAACTCCATTTGGCTCACTAACTTCACACACCATCAGGCTTCCAAGCAGCTCTCAAGGAAACTCAGTTTTCACACTCTATGCTTAGTGCCCTTGGAGTGCCTAGGACTGAAATGAAGCTTGGTGAGCATCCCACACAAACGAATGCTCCGCTTGCGGCTTTCACATGCCATCAACTCCACATTCACAGGCAACTTCAGCGCCACAGCCATTTTCAGATAGCCCTCAATGCAAAGGCTCTAGACGCAAATATTGCTGTGAAAGCTAATTTAATCAAGGAAACACTGCATGTTAGTGAAGGGCATATTGAAGAAGGATCAGCCGAGTGGTTCTTGTGGGAGAACAACTCCATTTGGCTCACTAACTTCACACACCATCAGGCTTCCAAGCAGCTCTCAAGGAAACTCAGTTTTCACACTCTATGCTTAGTGCCCTTTAAGTGCCTAGGACTGAAATGAAGCTTGGTGAGCATCCCACACAAACGAATGCTCCACATGCGGGTTTCACATGGCACCAACTCTACATTCCAGCAACTTCTGCGCCACAGCCTTTTTCAAATAGCCCCCAATGCAAAGGCTCTAGACGCAAATATTGGTGTGAGAGCTAATTCAATGAAGGAAACACTGCATGTTGGTGAAGGGCATATTGAAGAAGGATCAGCCGAGTGGTTCTTGTGGGAGAACAACTCCATTTGGCTCATTAACTTCACACACCATCAGGCTTCCAAGCAGCTCTCAAGGAAACTCAGTTTTCACACTCTATGCTTAGTGTCCTTTGAGTGCATTATCTAGGAATGAACCTGATAGAGCATCCCATACAAACGAATGCTCCACATGCGGGTTTCACATGCCACCAACTCCACATTCACAGGCAACTTGAGTGCCACAGCCGTTTTCAGATAGCCCTCAATGCAAAGGCTCTAGACGCAAATATTGGTGTGAGAGCTAATTCAATCAAGGAAACACTGCATGTTAGTGAAGGGCATATTGAAGAAGAATCAGCCAAGTGTGGAGAACAACTCCATTTGGCTCACTAACTTCACACACCATCAGGCTTCCAAGCAGCTCTCAAGGAAACTCAGTTTTCACACTCTATGCTTAGTGCCCTTTGAGTGCATTATCTAGGAATGGAGCAGGTAGAGCAACCCACACAAACGAATGCTCCACATGCGGGTTTCACATGCCACCAACTCCACATTCACAGGCAACTTCAGCGCCACAGCCATTTTCAGATAGCCCTCAATGCAAAGGCTCCAGACGCAAATATTGGTGTGAGAGCTAATTCAATGAAGGAAACACTGCATGTTGGTGAAGGGCATATTGAAGAAGGATCAGCCGAGTGGGGAGAACAACTCCATTTGGCTCACTAACTTCACACACCATCAGGCTTCCAAGCAGCTCTCAAGGAAACTCAGTTTTCACACTCTATGCTTAGTGCCCTTTGAGTGCCTAGGACTGAAATGAAGCTTGCTGAGCATCCCACACAAACCAATGCTCCACATGCGGGTTTCACATGCCACCAACTCCACATTCTCATTCAACTTCAGCATCACAGCCGTTTTCAGATAGCCCTCAATGCAAAGGCTCTAGACGCAAATATTGGTGTGAGAGCTAATTCAATCAAGGAAACACTGCATGTTGGTGAAGGGCATATTGAAGAAGAATCAGCCGAGTGTGGAGAACAACTCCATTTGGCTCACTAACTTCACACACCATCAGGCTTCCAAGCAGCTCTCAAGGAAACTCAGTTTTCACACTCTATGCTTAGTGCCCTTTGAGTGCATTATCTAGGAATGAACCTGGTAGAGCATCCCACACAAACGAATGCTCCACATGCGGGTTTCACATGGCACCAACTCTACATTCCAGCAACTTCTGCGCCACAGCCTTTTTCAAATAGCCCCCAATGCAAAGGCTCTAGACGCAAATATTGGTGTGAGAGCTAATTCAATGAAGGAAACACTGCATGTTGGTGAAGGGCATATTGAAGAAGGATCAGCCGAGTGGTTCTTGTGGGAGAACAACTCCATTTGGCTCACTAACTTCACACACCATCAGGCTTCCAAGCAGCTCTCAAGGAAACTCAGTTTTCACACTCTATGCTTAGTGTCCTTTGAGTGCATTATCTAGGAATGAACCTGATAGAGCATCCCACACAAACGAATGCGCCACATGCGGGTTTCACATGCCACCAACTCCACATTCACAGGCAACTTCAGTGCCACAGCCGTTTTCAGATAGCCCTCAATGCAAAGGCTCTAGACGCAAATATTGGTGTGAGAGCTAATTCAATCAAGGAAACACTGCATGTTGGTGAAGGGCATATTGAAGAAGAATCAGCCGAGTGGGGAGAAGAACTCCATTTGGCTCACTAACTTCACACACCGTCAGGCTTCCAAGCAGGACTCAAGGAAACTCAGTTTTCACACTCTATGCTTAGTGCCCTTTGAGTGCCTAGGACTGAAAAGAAGCTTGCTGAGCATCCCATACAAACGAATGCTCCACATGCGGGTTTCACATGCCACCAACTCCACATTCACAGGCAACTTCAGCGCCACTGCCGTTTTCAGATAGCCCTCAATGCAAAGGCTCTAGACGCAAATATTGGTGTGAGAGCTAATTCAATCAAGGAAACACTGCATGTTGATGAAGGGCATATTGAAGAAGGATCAGCCGAGTGGTTCTTGTGGGAGAACAACTCCATTTGGCTCACTAACTTCACACACCATCAGGCTTCCAAGCAGCTCTCAAGGAAACTCAGTTTTCACACTCTATGCTTAGTGCCCTTTGAGCGCCTAAGACTGAAATGAAGCTTGGTGAGCATCCCACACAAACGAATGCTCCACTTGCGGCTTCACATGCCACCAACTCCACATTCTCAGGCAACTTCAGCATCACAGCCGTTTTCAGATAGCCCTCAATGCAAAGGCTCTAGACGCAAATATTGGTGTGAGAGCTAATTTAATCAAGGAAACACTGCATGTTAGTGAAGGGCATATTGAAGAAGGATCAGCCGAGTGGTTCTTGTGGGAGAACAACTCCATTTGGCTCACTAAGTTCACACACCATCAGGCTTCCAAGCAGCTCTCAAGGAAACTCAGTTTTCACACTCTAGGCTTAGTGCCCTTTGAGTGCCTGGGATTGAAATGAAGCTTGCTGAGCATCGTACACAAACGAATGCTCCATATGCGGGTTTCACATGCCACAAACTCTACATTCCAGCAAGTTCAGCGCCACAGCCTTTTTCAAATAGCCCTCAAAGCAAAGGCTCTAGACGCAAATATTGGTGTGAGAGCTAATTCAATCAAGGAAACACTGCATGTTGGTGAAGGGCATATTGAAGAAGGATCAGCCGAGTGGTTCTTGTGGGAGAACAACTCCATTTGGCTCACTAACTTCACACACCATCAGGCTTCCAAGCAGCTCTCAAGGAAACTCAGTTTTCACACTCTATGCTTAGTGCCCTTTGAGTGCATTATCTCGGAATGGACCAGGTAAAGCAACCCACACAAACGAATGCTCCACATGCGGGTTTCACATGCCACCAACTCCACATTCACAGGCAACTTCAGCGCCACAGCCATTTTCAGATAGCCCTCAATGCAAAGGCTCCAGACGCAAATATTGGTGTGAGAGCTAATTCAATCAAGGAAACACTGCATGTTGGTGAAGGGCATATTGAAGAAGGATCAGCCGAGTGGGGAGAACAACTCCATTTGGCTCACTAACTTCACACACCATCAGGCTTCCAAGCAGCTCTCAAGGAAACTCAGTTTTCACACTCTATGCTTAGTGCCCTTTGAGTGCCTAGGACTGAAATGAAGCTTGGTGAGCATCCCACACAAACGAATGCTCCACATGCGGGTTTCACATGGCACCAACTCTACATTCCAGCAACTTCTGCGCCACAGCCTTTTTCAAATAGCCCCCAATGCAAAGGCTCTAGACGCAAATATTGGTGTGAGAGCTAATTCAATGAAGGAAACACTGCATGTTGGTGAAGGGCATATTGAAGAAGGATCAGCCGAGTGGTTCTTGTGGGAGAACAACTCCATTTGGCTCACTAACTTCACACACCATCAGGCTTCCAAGCAGCTCTCAAGGAAACTCAGTTTTCACACTCTATGCTTAGTGTCCTTTGAGTGCATTATCTAGGAATGAACCTGATAGAGCATCCCACACAAACGAATGCGCCACATGCGGGTTTCACATGCCACCAACTCCACATTCACAGGCAACTTCAGTGCCACAGCCGTTTTCAGATAGCCCTCAATGCAAAGGCTCTAGACGCAAATATTGGTGTGAGAGCTAATTCAATCAAGGAAACACTGCATGTTGGTGAAGGGCATATTGAAGAAGAATCAGCCGAGTGTGGAGAACAACTCCATTTGGCTCACTAACTTCACACACCATCAGGCTTCCAAGCAGCTCTCAAGGAAACTCAGTTTTCACACTCTATGCTTAGTGCCCTTTGAGTGCATTATCTAGGAATGAACCTGGTAGAGCATCACACACAAACGAATGCTCCACAAGCTTTTTTCACATGCCACCAACTCCACATTCACAGGCAACTTCAGCGCCACAGCCGTTTTCAGATAGCCCTCAATGCAAAGGCTCTAGACGCAAATATTGGTGTGAGAGCTAATTCAATCAAGGCAACACTGCATGTTGGTGAAGGGCATATTGAAGAAGGATCAGCCGAGTGGTTCTTGTGGGAGAACAACTCCATTTGGCTCACTAACTTCACACACCATCAGGCTTCCAAGCAGCTCTCAAGGAAACTCAGTTTTCACACTCTATGCTTAGTGCCCTTTGGGTGCCTAGGACTGAAATGAAGCTTGGTGAGCATATCACACAAACGAATGCTTCACTTGCGGGTTTCACATGCCACCAACTGCACATTCACAGGCAACTTCAGCGCCACAGCTGTTTTCAGATAGCCCTCAATGCAAAGGCTCTAGACGCAAATATTGGTGTGAGAGCTAATTCAATCAAGGAAACACTGCATGTTGGTGAAGGGCATATTGAAGAAGGATCAGCCGAGTGGTTCTTGTGGGAGAACAACTCAATTTGGCTCACTAACTTCACACACCATCAGGCTTCCAAGCAGCTCTCAAGGAAATTCAGTTTTCACACTCTATGCTTAGTGCCCTTTAAGTGCCTAGGACTGAAATGAAGCTTGGTGAGCATCCCACACAAACGAATGCTCCACATGCGGGTTTCACATGCCACCAACTCCACATTCACAGGCAACTTCTGCGCCACAGCCTTTTTCAAATAGCCCCCAATGCAAAGGCTCTAGACGCAAATATTGGTGTGAGAGCTAATTCAATGAAGGAAACACTGTATGTTGGTGAAGGGCATATTGAAGAAGGATCAGCCGAGTGGTTCTTGTAGGAGAACAACTCCATTTGGCTCACTAACTTCACACACCATCAGGCTTCCAAGCAGCTCTCAAGGAAACTCAGTTTTCACACTCTATGCTTAGTGCCCTTTGAGTGCAATATCTAGGAATGAACCTGGTAGAGCATCCCACACAAACGAATGCGCCACATGCGGGTTTCACATGCCACCAACTCCACATTCACAGGCAACTTCAGCGCCACCGCCTTTTTCAGATAGTCCTCAATGCAAAGCCTCTAGACGCAACTATTGGTGTGAGAGCTAATTCAATCAAGGAAACACTGCATGTTGGTGAAGGGCATATTGAAGAAGGATCAGCCGAGTGGTTCTTGTGGGAGAACAACTCCATTTGGCTCACTAACTTCACACACCATCAGGCTTCCAAGCAGCTCTCAAGGAAACTCAGTTTTCACACTCTATGCTTAGTGCCCTTTGAGTGCAATATCTAGGAATGAACCTGGTAGAGCATCCCACACAAACGAATGTTCCACATGCGGGTTTCACATGCCACCAACTCCACATTCACAGGCAACTTCAGCGCCACAGCTGTTTTCAGATAGGCCTCAATGCAAAGGCTCTAGACGCAAATATTGGTGTGAGAGCTAATTCAATCAAGGCAACACTGCATGTCGATGAAGGGCATATTGAAGAAGGATCAGCCGAGTGGTTCTTGTGGGAGAACAACTCCATTTGGCTCACTAACTTCACACACCATCAGGCTTCCAAGCAGCTCTCAAGGAAACTCAGTTTTCACACTCTATGTTTAGTGCCCTTTGAGTGCCTAGGACTGAAATAAATCTTGGTAGAGCATCCCACACAAACGAATGTTCCACATGCGGGTTTCACATGCCACCAACTCCACATTCACAGGCAACTTCAGCGACACAGCCGTTTTCAGATAGCCCTCAATGCAAAGGCTCTAGACGCAAATATTGGTGTGAGAGCTAATTCAATCAAGGAAACACTGCATGTTAGTGAAGGGTATATTGAAGAAGAATCAGCCGAGTGGGGAGAACGACTCCATTTGGCTCACTAAGTTCACACACCATCAGGCTTCCAAGCAGCTCTCAAGGAAACTCAGTTTTCACACTCTATGCTTAGTGCCCTTTGAGTGCCTAGGATTGAAATGAAGCTTGCTGAGCATCGTACACAAACGAATGCTCCACATGCGGGTTTCACATGCCACAAACTCTACATTCCCGCAACTTCTGCGCCACAACCTTTTTCAAATAGCCCTCAATGCAAAGTATCTAGACGCAAATATTGGTGTGAGAGCTAATTCAATCAAGGATACACTGCTTGTTGGTGAAGGGCATATTGAAGAAGAATCAGACGAGTGGTTCTTGTGGGAGAACAACTCCATTTGGCTCACTAACTTCACACACCATCAGGCTTCCAAGCAGCTCTCAAGGAAACTCAGTTTTCACACTCTATGCTTAGTGCCCTTTGAGTGCATTATCTAGGAATGAACCTGATAGAGCATCCCACACAAACGAATGCTCCACATGCGGGTTTCACATGCCACCAACTCCACATTCACAGGCAACTTCAGCGCCACAGCCTTTTTCAGATAGTCCTCAATGCAAAGGCTCTAGACGCAACTATTGGTGTTAGAGCTAATTCAATCAAGGAAACAATGCATGTTGGTGAAGGGCATATTGAAGAAGGATCAGCCGAGTGGTTCTTGTGGGAGAACAACTCCATTTGGCTCACTAACTTCACACACCATCAGGCTGCCAAGCAGCTCTCAAGGAAACTCAGTTTTCACACTCTATGCTTAGTGCCCTTTGAGTGCCTAGGACTGAAATGAAGCTTGGTGAGCATCCCACACAAACGAATGCTCTACTTGCGGGTTTCACATGCCACCAACTCCACATTCTCAGGCAACTTCAGCACCACAGCCATTTTCAGATAGCCCTCAATGTAAAGGCTCTAGACGCAAATATTGGTGTGAGAGCTAATTCAATCAAGGAAACACTGCATGTTGGTGAAGGGCATATTGAAGAAGAATCAGCCGAGTGGGGAGAACAACTCCATTTGGCTCACTAACTTCACACACCATCAGGCTTCCAAGCAGCTCTCAAGGAAACTCAGTTTTCACACTCTATGCTTAGTGCCCTTTGAGTGCCTAGGACTGAAATGAAGCTTGGTGAGCATCCCACACAAACGAATGCTCCGCTTGCGGCTTTCACATGCCATCAACTCCACATTCACAGGCAACTTCAGCGCCACAGCCATTTTCAGATAGCCCTCAATGCAAAGGCTCTAGACGCAAATATTGCTGTGAAAGCTAATTTAATCAAGGAAACACTGCATGTTAGTGAAGGGCATATTGAAGAAGGATCAGCCGAGTGGTTCCTTTGGGAGAACAACTCCATTTGGCTCACTAACTTCACACACCATCAGGCTTCCAAGCAGCTCTCAAGGAAACTCAGTTTTCACACTCTATGCTTAGTGCCCTTTAAGTGCCTAGGACTGAAATGAAGCTTGGTGAGCATCCCACACAAACGAATGCTCCACATGCGGGTTTCACATGGCACCAACTCTACATTCCAGCAACTTCTGCGCCACAGCCTTTTTCAAATAGCCCCCAATGCAAAGGCTCTAGACGCAAATATTGGTGTGAGAGCTAATTCAATGAAGGAAACACTGTATGTTGGTGAAGGGCATATTGAAGAAGGATCAGCCGAGTGGTTCTTGTGGGAGAACAACTCCATTTGGCTCACTAACTTCACACACCATCAGGCTTCCAAGCAGCTCTCAAGGAAACTCAGTTTTCACACTCTATGCTTAGTGCCCTTTAAGTGCCTAGGACTGAAATGAAGCTTGGTGAGCATCCCACACAAACGAATGCTCCACATGCGGGTTTCACATGGCACCAACTCTACATTCCAGCAACTTCTGCGCCACAGCCTTTTTCAAATAGCCCCCAATGCAAAGGCTCTAGACGCAAATATTGGTGTGAGAGCTAATTCAATGAAGGAAACACTGCATGTTGGTGAAGGGCATATTGAAGAAGGATCAGCCGAGTGGTTCTTGTGGGAGAACAACTCCATTTGGCTCACTAACTTCACACACCATCAGGCTTCCAAGCAGCTCTCAAGGAAACTCAGTTTTCACACTCTATGCTTAGTGTCCTTTGAGTGCATTATCTAGGAATGAACCTGATAGAGCATCCCATACAAACGAATGCTCCACATGCGGGTTTCACATGCCACCAACTCCACATTCACAGGCAACTTGAGTGCCACAGCCGTTTTCAGATAGCCCTCAATGCAAAGGCTCTAGACGCAAATATTGGTGTGAGAGCTAATTCAATCAAGGAAACACTGCATGTTGGTGAAGGGCATATTGAAGAAGAATCAGCCGAGTGTGGAGAACAACTCCATTTGGCTCACTAACTTCACACACCATCAGGCTTCCAAGCAGCTCTCAAGGAAACTCAGTTTTCACACTCTATGCTTAGTGCCCTTTGAGTGCATTATCTAGGAATGGAGCAGGTAGAGCAACCCACACAAACGAATGCTCCACATGCGGGTTTCACATGCCACCAACTCCACATTCACAGGCAACTTCAGCGCCACAGCCATTTTCAGATAGCCCTCAATGCAAAGGCTCCAGACGCAAATATTGGTGTGAGAGCTAATTCAATGAAGGAAACACTGCATGTTGGTGAAGGGCATATTGAAGAAGGATCAGCCGAGTGGGGAGAACAACTCCATTTGGCTCACTAACTTCACACACCATCAGGCTTCCAAGCAGCTCTCAAGGAAACTCAGTTTTCACACTCTATGCTTAGTGCCCTTTGAGTGCCTAGGACTGAAATGAAGCTTGCTGAGCATCCCACACAAACCAATGCTCCACATGCGGGTTTCACATGCCACCAACTCCACATTCTCAGGCAACTTCAGCATCACAGCCGTTTTCAGATAGCCCTCAATGCAAAGGCTCTAGACGCAAATATTGGTGTGAGAGCTAATTCAATGAAGGAAACACTGTATGTTGGTGAAGGGCATATTGAAGAAGGATCAGCCGAGTGGTTCTTGTGGGAGAACAACTCCATTTGGCTCACTAACTTCACACACCATCAGGCTTCCAAGCAGCTCTCAAGGAAACTCAGTTTTCACACTCTATGCTTAGTGCCCTTTGAGAGCCTAGGACTGAAATGAAGCTTGGTGAGAATGTCACACAAACGAATGCTTCACTTGCGGGTTTCACATGCCACCAACTCCACATTCACAGGCAACTTCAGCGCCACAGCCATTTTCAGATAGCCCTCAATGCAAAGGCTCTAGACGCAAATATTGGTGTGAGAGCTAATTCAATCAAGGCAACACTGCATGTCGATGAAGGGCATATTGAAGAAGGATCAGCCGAGTGGTTCTTGTGGGAGAACAACTCCATTTGGCTCACTAACTTCACACACCATCAGGCTTCCAAGCAGCTCTCAAGGAAACTCAGTTTTCACACTCTATGTTTAGTGCCCTGTGAGTGCCTAGGACTGAAATAAATCTTGGTAGAGCATCCCACACAAACGAATGTTCCACATGCGGGTTTCACATGCCACCAACTCCACATTCACAGGCAACTTCAGCGACACAGCCGTTTTCAGATAGCCCTCAATGCAAAGGCTCTAGACGCAAATATTGGTGTGAGAGCTAATTCAATCAAGGAAACACTGCATGTTAGTGAAGGGTATATTGAAGAAGAATCAGCCGAGTGGGGAGAACGACTCCATTTGGCTCACTAAGTTCACACACCATCAGGCTTCCAAGCAGCTCTCAAGGAAACTCAGTTTTCACACTCTATGCTTAGTGCCCTTTGAGTGCCTAGGATTGAAATGAAGCTTGCTGAGCATCGTACACAAACGAATGCTCCACATGCGGGTTTCACATGCCACAAACTCTACATTCCAGCAACTTCTGCGCCACAACCTTTTTCAAATAGCCCTCAATGCAAAGTATCTAGACGCAAATATTGGTGTGAGAGCTAATTCAATCAAGGATACACTGCTTGTTGGTGAAGGGCATATTGAAGAAGAATCAGCCGAGTGGTTCTTGTGGGATAACAACTCCATTTGGCTCACTAACTTCACACACCATCAGGCTTCCAAGCAGCTCTCAAGGAAACTCAGTTTTCACACTCTATGCTTAGTGCCCTTTGAGTGCCTAGGACTGAAATGAAGCTTGGTGAGCATCCCACACAAACAAATGCTCCGCTTGCGGCTTTCACATGCCACCAACTCCACATTCACAGGCAACTTCAGCGCCACAGCCATTTTCAGATAGCCCTCAATGCAAAGGCTCTAGACGCAAATATTGCTGTGAAAGGTAATTTAATCAAGGAAACACTGCATGTTAGTGAAGGGCATATTGAAGAAGGATCAGCCGAGTGGTTCTTGTGGGAGAACAACTCCATTTGGCTCACTAACTTCACACACCATCAGGCTTCCAAGCAGCTCTCAAGGAAACTCAGTTTTCACACTCTATGCTTAGTGCCCTTTAAGTGCCTAGGACTGAAATGAAGCTTGGTGAGCATCCCACACAAACGAATGCTCCACATGCGGGTTTCACATGGCACCAACTCTACATTCCAGCAACTTCTGCGCCACAGCCTTTTTCAAATAGCCCCCAATGCAAAGGCTCTAGACGCAAATATTGGTGTGAGAGCTAATTCATTGAAGGAAACACTGCATGTTGGTGAAGGGCATATTGAAGAAGGATCAGCCGAGTGGTTCTTGTGGGAGAACAACTCCATTTGGCTCACTAACTTCACACACCATCAGGCTTCCAAGCAGCTCTCAAGGAAACTCAGTTTTCACACTCTATGCTTAGTGTCCTTTGAGTGCATTATCTAGGAATGAACCTGATAGAGCATCCCACACAGACGAATGCTCCACATGCGGGTTTCACATGCCACCAACTCCACATTCACAGGCAACTTGAGTGCCACAGCCGTTTTCAGATAGCCCTCAATGCAAAGGCTCTAGACGCAAATATTGGTGTGAGAGCTAATTCAATCAAGGAAACACTGCATGTTGGTGAAGGGCATATTGAAGAAGAATCAGCCGAGTGTGGAGAACAACTCCATTTGGCTCACTAACTTCACACACCATCAGGCTTCCAAGCAGCTCTCAAGGAAACTCAGTTTTCACACTCTATGCTTAGTGCCCTTTGAGTGCATTATCTAGGAATGGACCAGGTAGAGCAACCCACACAAACGAATGCTCCACATGCGGGTTTCACATGCCACCAACTCCACATTCTCAGGCAACTTGAGCGCCACAGCCATTTTCAGATAGCCCTCAATGCAAAGGCTCTAGATGCAAATATTGGTGTGAGAGCTAATTCAATCAAGGAAACACTGCATGTTGGTGAAGGGCATATTGAAGAAGAATCAGCCGAGTGGGGGGAACAACTCCATTTGGCTCACTAACTTCACACACCATCAGGCTTCCAAGCAGGACTCAAGGAAACTCAGTTTTCACACTCTATGCTTAGTGCCCTTTGAGTGCCTAGGACTGAAATGAAGCTTGGTGAGCATTCCACACAAACGAATGCTCCACATGCGGGTTTCACATGCCACCAACTCCACATTCACAGGCAACTTCAGCGCCACTGCCGTTTTCAGTTAGCCCTCAATGCAAAGGCTCTAGACGCAAATATTGGTGTGAGAGCTAATTCAATCAAGGAAACACTGCATGTTAGTGAAGGGCATATTGAAGAAGGATCAGCCGAGTGGTTCTTGTGGGAGAACAACTCCATTTGGCTCACTAACTTCACACACCATCAGGCTTCCAAGCAGCTCTCAAGGAAACTCAGTTTTCACACTCTATGCTTAGTGCCCTTTGAGTGCCTAGGACTGAAATGAAGCTTGCTGAGCATCCCACACAAACGAATGCTCCACATGCGGGTTTCACATGGCACCAACTCTACATTCCAGCAACTTCTGCGCCACAGCCTTTTTCTAATAGCCCCCAATGCAAAGGCTCTAGACGCAAATATTGGTGTGAGAGCTAATTCAATGAAGGAAACACTGCATGTTGGTGAAGGGCATATTGAAGAAGGATCAGCCGAGTGGTTCTTGTGGGAGAACAACTCCATTTGGCTCACTAACTTCACACACCATCAGGCTTCCAAGCAGCTCTCAAGGAAACTCAGTTTTCACACTCTATGCTTAGTGCCCTTTAAGTGCCTAGGACTGAAATGAAGCTTGGTGAGCATCCCACACAAACGAATGCTCCACATGCGGGTTTCACATGGCACCAACTCTACATTCCAGCAACTTCTGCGCCACAGCCTTTTTCAAATAGCCCCCAATGCAAAGGCTCTAGACGCAAATATTGGTGTGAGAGCTAATTCAATGAAGGAAACACTGTATGTTGGTGAAGGGCATATTGAAGAAGGATCAGCCGAGTGGTTCTTGTGGGAGAACAACTCCATTTGGCTCACTAACTTCACACACCATCAGGCTTCCAAGCAGCTCTCAAGGAAACTCAGTTTTCACACTCTATGCTTAGTGCCCTTTAAGTGCCTAGGACTGAAATGAAGCTTGGTGAGCATCCCACACAAACGAATGCTCCACATGCGGGTTTCACATGGCACCAACTCTACATTCCAGCAACTTCTGCGCCACAGCCTTTTTCAAATAGCCCCCAATGCAAAGGCTCTAGACGCAAATATTGGTGTGAGAGCTAATTCAATGAAGGAAACACTGCATGTTGGTGAAGGGCATATTGAAGAAGGATCAGCCGAGTGGTTCTTGTGGGAGAACAACTCCATTTGGCTCACTAACTTCACACACCATCAGGCTTCCAAGCAGCTCTCAAGGAAACTCAGTTTTCACACTCTATGCTTAGTGTCCTTTGAGTGCATTTTCTAGGAATGAACCTGATAGAGCATCCCATACAAACGAATGCTCCACATGCGGGTTTCACATGCCACCAACTCCACATTCACAGGCAACTTGAGTGCCACAGCCGTTTTCAGATAGCCCTCAATGCAAAGGCTCTAGACGCAAATATTGGTGTGAGAGCTAATTCAATCAAGGAAACACTGCATGTTGGTGAAGGGCATATTGAAGAAGAATCAGCCGAGTGTGGAGAACAACTCCATTTGGCTCACTAACTTCACACACCATCAGGCTTCCAAGCAGCTCTCAAGGAAACTCAGTTTTCACACTCTATGCTTAGTGCCCTTTGAGTGCATTATCTAGGAATGGAGCAGGTAGAGCAACCCACACAAACGAATGCTCCACATGCGGGTTTCACATGCCACCAACTCCACATTCACAGGCAACTTCAGCGCCACAGCCATTTTCAGATAGCCCTCAATGCAAAGGCTCCAGACGCAAATATTGGTGTGAGAGCTAATTCAATGAAGGAAACACTGCATGTTGGTGAAGGGCATATTGAAGAAGGATCAGCCGAGTGGGGAGAACAACTCCATTTGGCTCACTAACTTCACACACCATCAGGCTTCCAAGCAGCTCTCAAGGAAACTCAGTTTTCACACTCTATGCTTAGTGCCCTTTGAGTGCCTAGGACTGAAATGAAGCTTGCTGAGCATCCCACACAAACCAATGCTCCACATGCGGGTTTCACATGCCACCAACTCCACATTCTCAGGCAACTTCAGCATCACAGCCGTTTTCAGATAGCCCTCAATGCAAAGGCTCTAGACGCAAATATTGGTGTGAGAGCTAATTCAATGAAGGAAACACTGTATGTTGGTGAAGGGCATATTGAAGAAGGATCAGCCGAGTGGTTCTTGTGGGAGAACAACTCCATTTGGCTCACTAACTTCACACACCATCAGGCTTCCAAGCAGCTCTCAAGGAAACTCAGTTTTCACACTCTATGCTTAGTGCCCTTTGAGAGCCTAGGACTGAAATGAAGCTTGGTGAGAATGTCACACAAACGAATGCTTCACTTGCGGGTTTCACATGCCACCAACTCCACATTCACAGGCAACTTCAGCGCCACAGCCATTTTCAGATAGCCCTCAATGCAAAGGCTCTAGACGCAAATATTGGTGTGAGAGCTAATTCAATCAAGGCAACACTGCATGTCGATGAAGGGCATATTGAAGAAGGATCAGCCGAGTGGTTCTTGTGGGAGAACAACTCCATTTGGCTCACTAACTTCACACACCATCAGGCTTCCAAGCAGCTCTCAAGGAAACTCAGTTTTCACACTCTATGTTTAGTGCCCTGTGAGTGCCTAGGACTGAAATAAATCTTGGTAGAGCATCCCACACAAACGAATGTTCCACATGCGGGTTTCACATGCCACCAACTCCACATTCACAGGCAACTTCAGCGACACAGCCGTTTTCAGATAGCCCTCAATGCAAAGGCTCTAGACGCAAATATTGGTGTGAGAGCTAATTCAATCAAGGAAACACTGCATGTTAGTGAAGGGTATATTGAAGAAGAATCAGCCGAGTGGGGAGAACGACTCCATTTGGCTCACTAAGTTCACACACCATCAGGCTTCCAAGCAGCTCTCAAGGAAACTCAGTTTTCACACTCTATGCTTAGTGCCCTTTGAGTGCCTAGGATTGAAATGAAGCTTGCTGAGCATCGTACACAAACGAATGCTCCACATGCGGGTTTCACATGCCACAAACTCTACATTCCAGCAACTTCTGCGCCACAACCTTTTTCAAATAGCCCTCAATGCAAAGTATCTAGACGCAAATATTGGTGTGAGAGCTAATTCAATCAAGGATACACTGCTTGTTGGTGAAGGGCATATTGAAGAAGAATCAGCCGAGTGGTTCTTGTGGGATAACAACTCCATTTGGCTCACTAACTTCACACACCATCAGGCTTCCAAGCAGCTCTCAAGGAAACTCAGTTTTCACACTCTATGCTTAGTGCCCTTTGAGTGCCTAGGACTGAAATGAAGCTTGGTGAGCATCCCACACAAACAAATGCTCCGCTTGCGGCTTTCACATGCCACCAACTCCACATTCACAGGCAACTTCAGCGCCACAGCCATTTTCAGATAGCCCTCAATGCAAAGGCTCTAGACGCAAATATTGCTGTGAAAGGTAATTTAATCAAGGAAACACTGCATGTTAGTGAAGGGCATATTGAAGAAGGATCAGCCGAGTGGTTCTTGTGGGAGAACAACTCCATTTGGCTCACTAACTTCACACACCATCAGGCTTCCAAGCAGCTCTCAAGGAAACTCAGTTTTCACACTCTATGCTTAGTGCCCTTTAAGTGCCTAGGACTGAAATGAAGCTTGGTGAGCATCCCACACAAACGAATGCTCCACATGCGGGTTTCACATGGCACCAACTCTACATTCCAGCAACTTCTGCGCCACAGCCTTTTTCAAATAGCCCCCAATGCAAAGGCTCTAGACGCAAATATTGGTGTGAGAGCTAATTCATTGAAGGAAACACTGCATGTTGGTGAAGGGCATATTGAAGAAGGATCAGCCGAGTGGTTCTTGTGGGAGAACAACTCCATTTGGCTCACTAACTTCACACACCATCAGGCTTCCAAGCAGCTCTCAAGGAAACTCAGTTTTCACACTCTATGCTTAGTGTCCTTTGAGTGCATTATCTAGGAATGAACCTGATAGAGCATCCCACACAGACGAATGCTCCACATGCGGGTTTCACATGCCACCAACTCCACATTCACAGGCAACTTGAGTGCCACAGCCGTTTTCAGATAGCCCTCAATGCAAAGGCTCTAGACGCAAATATTGGTGTGAGAGCTAATTCAATCAAGGAAACACTGCATGTTGGTGAAGGGCATATTGAAGAAGAATCAGCCGAGTGTGGAGAACAACTCCATTTGGCTCACTAACTTCACACACCATCAGGCTTCCAAGCAGCTCTCAAGGAAACTCAGTTTTCACACTCTATGCTTAGTGCCCTTTGAGTGCATTATCTAGGAATGGACCAGGTAGAGCAACCCACACAAACGAATGCTCCACATGCGGGTTTCACATGCCACCAACTCCACATTCTCAGGCAACTTGAGCGCCACAGCCATTTTCAGATAGCCCTCAATGCAAAGGCTCTAGATGCAAATATTGGTGTGAGAGCTAATTCAATCAAGGAAACACTGCATGTTGGTGAAGGGCATATTGAAGAAGAATCAGCCGAGTGGGGGGAACAACTCCATTTGGCTCACTAACTTCACACACCATCAGGCTTCCAAGCAGGACTCAAGGAAACTCAGTTTTCACACTCTATGCTTAGTGCCCTTTGAGTGCCTAGGACTGAAATGAAGCTTGGTGAGCATTCCACACAAACGAATGCTCCACATGCGGGTTTCACATGCCACCAACTCCACATTCACAGGCAACTTCAGCGCCACTGCCGTTTTCAGTTAGCCCTCAATGCAAAGGCTCTAGACGCAAATATTGGTGTGAGAGCTAATTCAATCAAGGAAACACTGCATGTTAGTGAAGGGCATATTGAAGAAGGATCAGCCGAGTGGTTCTTGTGGGAGAACAACTCCATTTGGCTCACTAACTTCACACACCATCAGGCTTCCAAGCAGCTCTCAAGGAAACTCAGTTTTCACACTCTATGCTTAGTGCCCTTTGAGTGCCTAGGACTGAAATGAAGCTTGCTGAGCATCCCACACAAACGAATGCTCCACATGCGGGTTTCACATGGCACCAACTCTACATTCCAGCAACTTCTGCGCCACAGCCTTTTTCTAATAGCCCCCAATGCAAAGGCTCTAGACGCAAATATTGGTGTGAGAGCTAATTCAATGAAGGAAACACTGCATGTTGGTGAAGGGCATATTGAAGAAGGATCAGCCGAGTGGTTCTTGTGGGAGAACAACTCCATTTGGCTCACTAACTTCACACACCATCAGGCTTCCAAGCAGCTCTCAAGGAAACTCAGTTTTCACACTCTATGCTTAGTGCCCTTTGAGTGCATTATCTAGGAATGAACCTGATAGAGCATCCCATACAAACGAATGCTCCACATGCGGGTTTCACATGCCACCAACTCCACATTCACAGGCAACTTGAGTGCCACAGCCGTTTTCAGATAGCCCTCAATGCAAAGGCTCTAGACGCAAATATTGGTGTGAGAGCTAATTCAATCAAGGAAACACTGCATGTTGGTGAAGGGCATATTGAAGAAGAATCAGCCGAGTGTGGAGAACAACTCCATTTGGCTCACTAACTTCACACACCATCAGGCTTCCAAGCAGCTCTCAAGGAAACTCAGTTTTCACACTCTATGCTTAGTGCCCTTTGAGTGCATTATCTAGGAATGAACCTGGTAGAGCATCCCACACAAACGAATGCTCCACAAGCTTTTTTCACATGCCACCAACTCCACATTCACAGGCAACTTCAGCGCCACAGCCGTTTTCAGATAGCCCTCAATGCAAATGCTCTAGACGCAAATATTGGTGTGAGAGCTAATTCAATCAAGGAAACACTGCATGTTGGTGAAGGGCATATTGAAGAAGGATCAGCCGAGTGGTTCTTGTGGGAGAACAACTCCATTTGGCTCACTAACTTCACACACCATCAGGCTTCCAAGCAGCTCTCAAGGAAACTCAGTTTTCACACTCTATGCTTAGTGCCCTTTGAGAGCCTAGGACTGAAATGAAGCTTGGTGAGAATGTCACACAAACGAATGCTTCACTTGCGGGTTTCACATGCCACCAACTCCACATTCACAGGCAACTTCAGCGCCACAGCCATTTTCAGATAGCCCTCAATGCAAAGGCTCTAGACGCAAATATTGGTGTGAGAGCTAATTCAATCAAGGCAACACTGCATGTCGATGAAGGGCATATTGAAGAAGGATCAGCCGAGTGGTTCTTGTGGGAGAACAACTCCATTTGGCTCACTAACTTCACACACCATCAGGCTTCCAAGCAGCTCTCAAGGAAACTCAGTTTTCACACTCTATGTTTAGTGCCCTGTGAGTGCCTAGGACTGAAATAAATCTTGGTAGAGCATCCCACACAAACGAATGTTCCACATGCGGGTTTCACATGCCACCAACTCCACATTCACAGGCAACTTCAGCGACACAGCCGTTTTCAGATAGCCCTCAATGCAAAGGCTCTAGACGCAAATATTGGTGTGAGAGCTAATTCAATCAAGGAAACACTGCATGTTAGTGAAGGGTATATTGAAGAAGAATCAGCCGAGTGGGGAGAACGACTCCATTTGGCTCACTAAGTTCACACACCATCAGGCTTCCAAGCAGCTCTCAAGGAAACTCAGTTTTCACACTCTATGCTTAGTGCCCTTTGAGTGCCTAGGATTGAAATGAAGCTTGCTGAGCATCGTACACAAACGAATGCTCCACATGCGGGTTTCACATGCCACAAACTCTACATTCCAGCAACTTCTGCGCCACAACCTTTTTCAAATAGCCCTCAATGCAAAGTATCTAGACGCAAATATTGGTGTGAGAGCTAATTCAATCAAGGATACACTGCTTGTTGGTGAAGGGCATATTGAAGAAGAATCAGCCGAGTGGTTCTTGTGGGATAACAACTCCATTTGGCTCACTAACTTCACACACCATCAGGCTTCCAAGCAGCTCTCAAGGAAACTCAGTTTTCACACTCTATGCTTAGTGCCCTTTGAGTGCCTAGGACTGAAATGAAGCTTGGTGAGCATCCCACACAAACAAATGCTCCGCTTGCGGCTTTCACATGCCACCAACTCCACATTCACAGGCAACTTCAGCGCCACAGCCATTTTCAGATAGCCCTCAATGCAAAGGCTCTAGACGCAAATATTGCTGTGAAAGGTAATTTAATCAAGGAAACACTGCATGTTAGTGAAGGGCATATTGAAGAAGGATCAGCCGAGTGGTTCTTGTGGGAGAACAACTCCATTTGGCTCACTAACTTCACACACCATCAGGCTTCCAAGCAGCTCTCAAGGAAACTCAGTTTTCACACTCTATGCTTAGTGCCCTTTAAGTGCCTAGGACTGAAATGAAGCTTGGTGAGCATCCCACACAAACGAATGCTCCACATGCGGGTTTCACATGGCACCAACTCTACATTCCAGCAACTTCTGCGCCACAGCCTTTTTCAAATAGCCCCCAATGCAAAGGCTCTAGACGCAAATATTGGTGTGAGAGCTAATTCATTGAAGGAAACACTGCATGTTGGTGAAGGGCATATTGAAGAAGGATCAGCCGAGTGGTTCTTGTGGGAGAACAACTCCATTTGGCTCACTAACTTCACACACCATCAGGCTTCCAAGCAGCTCTCAAGGAAACTCAGTTTTCACACTCTATGCTTAGTGTCCTTTGAGTGCATTATCTAGGAATGAACCTGATAGAGCATCCCACACAGACGAATGCTCCACATGCGGGTTTCACATGCCACCAACTCCACATTCACAGGCAACTTGAGTGCCACAGCCGTTTTCAGATAGCCCTCAATGCAAAGGCTCTAGACGCAAATATTGGTGTGAGAGCTAATTCAATCAAGGAAACACTGCATGTTGGTGAAGGGCATATTGAAGAAGAATCAGCCGAGTGTGGAGAACAACTCCATTTGGCTCACTAACTTCACACACCATCAGGCTTCCAAGCAGCTCTCAAGGAAACTCAGTTTTCACACTCTATGCTTAGTGCCCTTTGAGTGCATTATCTAGGAATGGACCAGGTAGAGCAACCCACACAAACGAATGCTCCACATGCGGGTTTCACATGCCACCAACTCCACATTCTCAGGCAACTTGAGCGCCACAGCCATTTTCAGATAGCCCTCAATGCAAAGGCTCTAGATGCAAATATTGGTGTGAGAGCTAATTCAATCAAGGAAACACTGCATGTTGGTGAAGGGCATATTGAAGAAGAATCAGCCGAGTGGGGGGAACAACTCCATTTGGCTCACTAACTTCACACACCATCAGGCTTCCAAGCAGGACTCAAGGAAACTCAGTTTTCACACTCTATGCTTAGTGCCCTTTGAGTGCCTAGGACTGAAATGAAGCTTGGTGAGCATTCCACACAAACGAATGCTCCACATGCGGGTTTCACATGCCACCAACTCCACATTCACAGGCAACTTCAGCGCCACTGCCGTTTTCAGTTAGCCCTCAATGCAAAGGCTCTAGACGCAAATATTGGTGTGAGAGCTAATTCAATCAAGGAAACACTGCATGTTAGTGAAGGGCATATTGAAGAAGGATCAGCCGAGTGGTTCTTGTGGGAGAACAACTCCATTTGGCTCACTAACTTCACACACCATCAGGCTTCCAAGCAGCTCTCAAGGAAACTCAGTTTTCACACTCTATGCTTAGTGCCCTTTGAGTGCCTAGGACTGAAATGAAGCTTGCTGAGCATCCCACACAAACGAATGCTCCACATGCGGGTTTCACATGGCACCAACTCTACATTCCAGCAACTTCTGCGCCACAGCCTTTTTCTAATAGCCCCCAATGCAAAGGCTCTAGACGCAAATATTGGTGTGAGAGCTAATTCAATGAAGGAAACACTGCATGTTGGTGAAGGGCATATTGAAGAAGGATCAGCCGAGTGGTTCTTGTGGGAGAACAACTCCATTTGGCTCACTAACTTCACACACCATTAGGCTTCCAAACAGCTCTCAAGGAAACTCAGTTTTCACACTCTATGCTTAGTGTCCTTTGAGTGCATTATCTAGGAATGAACCTGATAGAGCATCCCACACAAACGAATGCTCCACATGCGGGTTTCACATGCCACCAACTCCACATTCACAGGCAACTTCAGTGCCACAGCCGTTTTCAGATAGCCCTCAATGCAAAGGCTCTAGACGCAAATATTGGTGTGAGAGCTAATTCAATCAAGGAAACACTGCATGTTGGTGAAGGGCATATTGAAGAAGAATCAGCCGAGTGTGGAGAACAACTCCATTTGGCTCACTAACTTCACACACCATCAGGCTTCCAAGCAGCTCTCAAGGAAACTCAGTTTTCACACTCTATGCTTAGTGCCCTTTGAGTGCATTATCTAGGAATGAACCTGGTAGAGCATCCCACACAAACGAATGCTCCACTTGCGGGTTTCACATGCCACCAACTCCACATTCACAGGCAAGTTCAGCGCCACAGCCGTTTTCAGATAGCCCTCAATGCAAAGGCTCTAGACGCAAATATTGGTGTGAGAGCTAATTCAATCAAGGCAACACTGCATGTTGGTGAAGGGCATATTGAACAAGGATCAGCCGAGTGGTTCTTGTGGGAGAACAACTCCATTTGGCTCACTAACTTCACACACCATCAGGCTTCCAAGCAGCTCTCAAGGAAACTCAGTTTTCACACTCTATGCTTAGTGCCCTTTGAGCGCCTAGGACTGAAATGAAGCTTGGTGAGCATCCCAAACAAACGAATGCTTCACTTGCGCGTTTCACATGCCACCAACTCCACATTCACAGGCAACTTCAGCGCCACAGCTGTTTTCAGATAGCCCTCAATGCAAAGGCTCTAGACGCAAATATTGGTGTGAGAGCTAATTCAATCAAGGCAACACTGCATGTCGATGAAGGGCATATTGAAGAAGGATCAGCCGAGTGGTTCTTGTGGGAGAACAACTCCATTTGGCTCACTAACTTCACACACCATCAGGCTTCCAAGCAGCTCTCAAGGAAACTCAGTTTTCACACTCTATGTTTAGTGCCCTGTGAGTGCCTAGGACTGAAATAAATCTTGGTAGAGCATCCCACACAAACGAATGTTCCACATGCGGGTTTCACATGCCACCAACTCCACATTCACAGGCAACTTCAGCGCCACAGCCGTTTTCAGATAGCCCTCAATGCAAAGGCTCTAGACGCAAATATTGGTGTGAGAGCTAATTCAATCAAGGAAACACTGCATGTTGGTGAAGGGCATATTGAAGAAGAATCAGCCGAGTGTGGAGAACAACTCCATTTGGCTCACTAAGTTCACACACCATCAGGCTTCCAAGCAGCTCTCAAGGAAACTCAGTTTTCACACTCTATGCTTAGTGCCCTTTGAGTGCCTAGGATTGAAATGAAGCTTGCTGAGCATCGTACACAAGCGAATACTCCACATGCGGGTTTCACATGCCACAAACTCTACATTCCAGCAACTTCTGCGCCACCGCCTTTTTCAAATAGCCCTCAATGCAAAGGCTCTAGACGCAAATATTGGTGTGAGAGCTAATTCAATCAAGGCAACACTGCATGTTGGTGAAGGGCATATTGAAGAAGAATCAGCCGAGTGGTTCTTGTGGGAGAACAACTCCATTTGGCTCACTAACTTCACACACCATCAGGCTTCCAAGCAGCTCTCAAGGAAACTCAGTTTTCACACTCTATGCTTAGTGCCCTTTGAGTGCCTAGGACTGAAATGAAGCTTGGTGAGCATCCCACACAAACGAATGCTCCACTTGCGGCTTTCACATGCCACCAACTCCACATTCACGGGCAACTTCAGCGCCACAGCCATTTTCAGATAGCCCTCAATGCAAAGGCTCTAGACGCAAATATTGGTGTGAGAGCTAATTCAATCAAGGAAACACTGCATGTTGGTGAAGGGCATATTGAAGAAGAATCAGCCGAGTGTGGAGAACAACTCCATTTGGCTCACTAACTTCACACACCATCAGGCTTCCAAGCAGCTCTCAAGGAAACTCAGTTTTCACACTCTATGCTTAGTGCCCTTTGAGTGCATTATCTAGGAATGAACCGGGTAGAGCATCCCACACAAACGAATGCTCCACAAGCTTTTTTCACATGCCACCAACTCCACATTCACAGGCAACTTCAGCTCCACAGCCGTTTTCAGATAGCCCTCAATGCAAAGGCTCTAGACGCAAATATTTGTGTGAGAGCTAATTCAATCAAGGCAACACTGCATGTTGGTGAAGGGCATATTGAACAAGGATCAGCCGAGTGGTTCTTGTGGGAGAACAACTCCATTTGGCTCACTAACTTCACACACCATCAGGCTTCCAAGCAGCTCTCAAGGAAACTCAGTTTTCACACTCTATGCTTAGTGCCCTTTGAGTGCCTAGGACTGAAATGAAGCTTGCTGAGCATCGTACACAAGCGAATACTCCACATGCGGGTTTCACATGCCACAAACTCTACATTCCAGCAACTTCTGCGCCACCACCTTTTTCAAATAGCCCTCAATGCAAAGGCTCTAGACGCAAATATTGGTGTTAGAGCTAATTCAATCAAGGAAACACTGCATGTTGGTGAAGGGCATATTGAAGAAGAATCAGCCGAGTGGTTCTTGTGGGAGAACAACTCCATTTGGCTCACTAACTTCACACACCATCAGGCTTCCAAGCAGCTCTCAAGGAAACTCAGTTTTCACACTCTATGCTTAGTGCCCTTTGAGTGCCTAGGACTGAAATGAAGCTTGGTGAGCATCCCACACAAACGAATGCTCCACTTGCGGCTTTCACATGCCACCAACTCCACATTCACGGGCAACTTCAGCGCCACAGCCATTTTCAGATAGCCCTCAATGCAAAGGCTCTAGACGCAAATATTGGTGTGAGAGCTAATTCAATCAAGGAAACACTGCATGTTGGTGAAGGGCATATTGAAGAAGAATCAGCCGAGTGTGGAGAACAACTCCATTTGGCTCACTAACTTCACACACCATCAGGCTTCCAAGCAGCTCTCAAGGAAACTCAGTTTTCACACTCTATGCTTAGTGCCCTTTGAGTGCATTATCTAGGAATGAACCGGGTAGAGCATCCCACACAAACGAATGCTCCACAAGCTTTTTTCACATGCCACCAACTCCACATTCACAGGCAACTTCAGCTCCACAGCCGTTTTCAGATAGCCCTCAATGCAAAGGCTCTAGACGCAAATATTTGTGTGAGAGCTAATTCAATCAAGGCAACACTGCATGTTGGTGAAGGGCATATTGAACAAGGATCAGCCGAGTGGTTTTTGTGGGAGAACAACTCCATTTGGCTCACTAACTTCACACACCATCAGTTTTCCAAGCAGCTCACAAGGAAACTCAGTTTTCACACTCTATGCTTAGTGCCCTTTGAGTGCCTAGGACTGAAATGAAGCTTGGTGAGCATATCACACAAACGAATGCTTCACTTGCACGTTTCACATGCCACCAACTCCACATTCTCAGGCAACTTCTGCGCCACAGCTGTTTTCAGATAGCCCTCAATGCAAAGGCTCTAGACGCAAATACTTGTGTGAGAGCTAATTCAATCAAGGAAACACTGCATGTTGGTGAAGGGCATATTGAAGAAGAATCAGCAGACTGGTTCTTGTGGGAGAACAACTCCATTTGGCTCACTAACTTCACACACCATCAGGCTTCCAAGCAGCTCTCAAGGAAACTCAGTTTTCACACTCTATGCTTAGTGCCCTTTGAGTGCATTATCTAGGAATGGACCAGGTAGAGCAACCCACACAAACGAATGCTCCACATGCGGGTTTCACATGCCACCAACTCCACATTCACAGGCAACTTCAGCGCCACAGCCATTTTCAGATAGCCCTCAATGCAAAGGCTCTAGATTCAAATATTGGTGTGAGAGCTAATTCAATCAAGGAAACACTGCATGTTGGTGAAGGGCATATTGAAGAAGAATCAGCCGAGTGGGGAGAACAACTCCATTTGGCTCACTAACTTCACACACCATCAGGCTTCCAAGCAGGACTCAAGGAAACTCAGTTTTCACACTCTATGCTTAGTGCCCTTTGAGTGCCTAGGACTGAAATGAAGCTTGGTGAGCATCCCACACAAACGAATGCTCCACATGCGGGTTTCACATGCCACCAACTCCACATTCACAGGCAACTTCAGCGCCACTGCCGTTTTCAGATAGCCCTCAATTCAAAGGCTCTAGACGCAAATATTGGTGTGAGAGCTAATTCAATCAAGGAAACACTGCATGTTGATGAAGGGCATATTGAAGAAGGATCAGCCGAGTGGTTCTTGTGGGAGAACAACTCCATTTGGCTCACTAACTTCACACACCATCAGGCTTCCAAGCAGCTCTCAAGGAAACTCAGTTTTCACACTCTATGCTTAGTGCCCTTTGAGTGCCTAGGACTGAAATGAAGCTTGGTGAGCATCCCACACAAACGAATGCTCCACTTGCGGCTTTCACATGCCACCAACTCCACATTCTCAGGCAACTTCAGCGCCACAGCCGTTTTCAGATAGCCCTCAATGCAAAGGCTCTAGACGCAAATATTGCTGTGAAAGCTAATTTAATCAAGGAAACACTGCATGTTAGTGAAGGGCATATTGAAGAAGGATCAGCCGAGTGGATCTTGTGGGAGAACAACTCCATTTGGCTCACTAACTTCACACACCATCAGGCTTCCAAGCAGCTCTCAAGGAAACTCAGTTTTCACACTCTATGCTTAGTGCCCTTTAAGTGCCTAGGACTGAAATGAAGCTTGGTGAGCATCCCACACAAACGAATGCTCCACATGCGGGTTTCACATGGCACCAACTCTACATTCCAGCAACTTCTGCGCCACAGCCTTTTTCAAATAGCCCCCAATGCAAAGGCTCTAGACGCAAATATTGGTGTGAGAGCTAATTCAATCAAGGAAACACTGCATGTTGGTGAAGGGCATATTGAAGAAGGATCAGCCGAGTGGTTCTTGTGGGAGAACAACTCCATTTGGCTCACTAACTTCACACACCATCAGGCTTCCAAGCAGCTCTCAAGGAAACTCAGTTTTCACACTCTATGCTTAGTGTCCTTTGAGTGCATTATCTAGGAATGAACCTGATAGAGCATCCCACACAAACGAATGCTCCACATGCGGGTTTCACATGCCACCAACTCCACATTCACATGCAACTTGAGTGCCACAGTCGTTTTCAGATAGCCCTCAATGCAAAGGCTCTAGACGCAAATATTGGTGTGAGAGCTAATTCAATCAAGGAAACACTGCATGTTGGTGAAGGGCATATTGAAGAAGAATCACCCGAGTGTGGAGAACAACTCCATTTGGCTCACTAACTTCACACACCATCAGGCTTCCAAGCAGCTCTCAAGGAAACTCAGTTTTCACACTCTATGCTTAGTGCCCTTTAAGTGCCTAGGACTGAAATGAAGCTTGGTGAGCATCCCACACAAACGAATGCTCCACATGCGGGTTTCACATGCCACCAACTCCACATTCACAGGCAACTTGAGTGCCACAGCCGTTTTCAAATAGCCCTCAATGCAAAGGCTCTAGACGCAAATATTGGTGTGAGAGCTAATTCAATCAAGGAAACACTGCATGTTGGTGAAGGGCATATTGAAGAAGGATCAGCCGAGTGGTTCTTGTGGGAGAACAACTCCATTTGGCTCACTAACTTCACACACCATCAGGCTTCCAAGCAGCTCTCAAGGAAACTCAGTTTTCACACTCTATGCTTAGTGCCCTTTGAGTGCCTAGGACTGAAATGAAGCTTGGTGAGCATATCACACAAACGAATGCTTCACTTGCGCGTTTCACATGCCACCAACTCCACATTCACAGGCAACTTCAGCGCCACAGCTGTTTTCAGATAGCCCTCAATGCAAAGGCTCTAGACGCAAATATTGGTGTGAGAGCTAATTCAATCAAGGAAACACTGCATGTTGGTGAAGGGCATATTGAAGAAGAATCAGCCAAGTGGTTCTTGTGGGAGAACAACTCCATTTGGCTCACTAACTTCACACACCATCAGGCTTCCAAGCAGCTCTCAAGGAAACTCAGTTTTCACACTCTATGCTTAGTGCCCTTTGAGTGCATTATCTAGGAATGAACCTGGTAGAGCATCCCACACAAACGAATGCTCCACATGCGGGTTTCACATGCCACCAACTCCACATTCACAGGCAACTTCAGCGCCACAGCCGTTTTCAGATAGCCCTCAATGCAAAGGCTCTAGACGCAAATATTGGTGTGAGAGCTAATTCAATCAAGGCAACACTGCATGTTGGTGAAGGGCATATTGAAGAAGGATCAGCCGAGTGGTTCTTGTGGGAGAACAACTCCATTTGGCTCACTAACTTCACACACCATCAGGCTTCCAAGCAGCTCTCAAGGAAACTCAGTTTTCACACTCTATGCTTAGTGCCCTTTGAGTGCATTATCTAGTAATGAACCTGGTAGAGCATCCCACACAAACGAATGCGTCCCATGCGGGTTTCACATGCCACCAACTCCACATTCACAGGCAACTTCAGCGACACAGCCGTTTTCAGATAGCCCTCAATGCAAAGGCTCTAGACGCAAATATTGGTGTGAGAGCTAATTCAATGAAGGAAACACTGCATGTTGGTGAAGGGCATATTGAAGAAGAATCAGCCGAGTGGTTCTTGTGGGAGAACAACTCCATTTGGCTCACTAACTTCACACACCATCAGGCTTCCAAGCAGCTCTCAAGGAAACTCAGTTTTCACACTCTATGCTTAGTGCCCTTTGAGTGCATTATCTAGGAATGAACCTGGTAGAGCATCCCACACAAACGAATGCTCCACATGCGGGTTTCACATGCCACCAACTCCACATTCTCAGGCAACTTCAGCGCCACAGCCGTTTTCAGATAGCCCTCAATGCAAAGGCTCTAGACGCAAATATTGGTGTGAGAGCTAATTCAATCAAGGCAACACTGCATGTTGGTGAAGGGCATATTGAAGAAGGATCAGCCGAGTGGTTCTTGTGGGAGAACAACTCCATTTGGCTCACTAACTTCACACACCATCAGGCTTCCAAGCAGCTCTCAAGGAAACTCAGTTTTCACACTCTATGCTTAGTGCCCTTTGAGTGCCTAGGACTGAACTGAAGCTTGGTGAGCATATCACACAAACGAATGCTTCACTTGCGGGTTTCACATGCCACCAACTCCACATTCTCAGGCAACTTCAGCGCCACAGCCATTTTCAGATAGCCCTCAATGCAAAGGCTCTAGACGCAAATACTTGTGTGAGAGCTAATTCAATCAAGGAAACACTGCATGTTGGTGAAGGGCATATTGAAGAAGAATCAGCTGACTGGTTCTTGTGGGAGAACAACTCCATTTGGCTCCCTAACTTCACACACCATCAGGCTTCCAACAGCTCTCAAGGAAACTCAGTTTTCACACTCTATGCTTAGTGTCCTTTGAGTGCATTATCTAGGAATGAACCTGGTAGAGCATCCCACACAAACGAATGCTCCACTGGCGGGTTTCACATGCCACCAACTCCACATTCTCAGGCAACTTCAGCGCCACTGCCGTTTTCAGATAGCCCTCAATGCAAAGGCTCTAGACGCAAATATTGGTGTGAGAGCTAATTCAATCAAGGAAACACTGCATGTTGGTGAAGGATATATTGAAGAAGGATTAGCCGAGTGGTTCTTGTGGGAGAACAACTCCATTTGGCTCACTAACTTCACACACCATCAGGCTTCCAAGCAGCTCTCAAGGAAACTCAGTTTTCACATTCTATGCTTAGTGCCCTTTGAGTGCCTAGGACTGAAATGAAGCTTGGTGAGCATCCCACACAAACGAATGCTCCACATGCGGGCTTCACATGCCACCAACTCCACATTCTCAGGCAACCTCAGCGCCACAGCCGTTTTCAGATAGCCCTCAATGCAAAGGCTCTAGACGCAAATATTGGTGTGAGAGCTAATTCAATCAAGGAAACACTGCATGTTGGTGAAGGGCATATTGAAGAAGGATCAGCCGAGTGGTTCTTGTGGGAGAACAACTCCATTTGGCTCACTAACTTCACACACCATCAGGCTTCCAACCAGCTCTCAAGGAAACTCAGTTTCCACACTCTATGCTTAGTGCCCTTTGAGTGCATAGGACTGAAATGAAGCTTGCTGAGCACCCCACACAAAAGAGTGCTCCACTTGCGGGTTTCACATGCCACCAACTCCACATTCACAGGCAACTTCAGCGCCACAGCCGTTTTCAGATAGCCCTCAATGCAAAGGCTCTAGACGCAAATATTGGTGTGAGAGCTAATTCAATCAAGGAAACACTGCATGTTGGTGAAGGGCATATTGAAGAAGGATCAGCCGAGTGGTTCTTGTGGGAGAACAACTCCATTTGGCTCACTAACTTCACACACCATCAGGCTTCCAAGCAGCTCTCAAGGAAACTCAGTTTTCACACTCTATGCTTAGTGCCCTTTGAGTGCCTAGGACCGAAATGAAGCTTGGTGAGCATCCCACACAAACGAATGCTCCACATGCGGGTTTCACATGCCACCAACTCCACATTCTCAGGCAACTTCAGCGCCAAAGCCGTTTTCAGATAGCCCTCAATGCAAAGGCTCTAGACGCAAATATTGGTGTGAGAGCTAATTCAATCAAGGAAACACTGCATGTTGGTGAAGGGCATATTGAAGAAGAATCAGCCGAGTGGTTCTGGTGGGAGAACAACTCCATTTGGCTCACTAACTTCACACACCATCAGGCTTCCAAGCAGCTCTCAAGGAAACTCAGTTTTCACACTCTATGCTTAGTGCCCTTTGAGTGCCTAGGACTTAAATGATCTTGGTGAATATCCCACACAAACGAATGCTCCACATGCGGGTTTCACATGCCACCAACTCCGCATTCACAGGCAACTTCAGCGCCACAGCCGTTTTCTGATAGCCCTCAATGCAAAGGCTCTAGACGCAAATATTGGTGTGAGAGCTAATTCAATCAAGGAAACACTGCATGTTGGTGATGGGCATATTGAAGAAGGATCAGCCGAGTGGTTCTTGTGGGAGAACAACTCCATTTGCTTCACTAACTTCACACACCATCAGGCTTCCAAGCAGCTCTCAAGGAAACTCAGTTTTCACACTCTATGCTTAGTGCCCTTTGAGTGCCTAGGACTGAAATGAAGTTTGGTGAGCATCCCACTCAAACGAATGCTCCACATGCGGGTTTCACATGCCACCAACTCCACATTCTCAGGCAACTTCAGCGCCACAGCTGTTTTCAGATAGCCCTCAATGCAAAGGCTCTAGAAGCAAATATTGGTGTGAGAGCTAATTCAATCAAGGAAACACTGCATGCTGGTGAAGGGCATATTGAAGAAGGATCAGCCCAGTGGTTCTTGTGGGAGAACAACTCCATTTGGCTCACTAACTTCACACACCATCAGGCTTCCATGCAGCTCTCAAGGAAACTCAGTTTTCACACTCTATGCTTAGTGCCCTTTGAGTGCATTATCTAGGAATGAACCTGGTAGAGCATCCCACACAAACGAATGCTCCACATGCGGGTTTTCACATGCCACCAAGTCCACATTCACAGGCAACTTCAGCGCCACAGCCGTTTTCAGATAGCCCTCAATGCAAAGGCTCTAGACGCAAATATTTGTGTGAGAGCTAATTCAATCAAGGCAACACTGCATGTTGGTGAAGGGCATATTGAAGAAGGATCAGCGGAGTGGTTCTTGTGGGAGAACAACTCCATTTGGCTCACTAACTTCACACACCATCAGGCTTCCAAGCAGCTCTCAAGGAAACTCAGTTTTCACACTCTATGCTTAGTGCCCTTTGAGTGCCTAGGACTGAAATGAAGCTTGGTGAGCATCCCACACAAACGAATGCTCCTCATGCGGGTTTCACATGCCACCAACTCCACATTCACAGGCAACTTCAGCGCCACAGCCGTTTTCAGATAGCCCTCAATGCAAAGGCTCTAGACGCAAATATTGGTGTGAGAGCTAATTCAATCAAGGAAACACTGCATGTTGGTGAAGGGCATATTGAAGAAGGATCAGCCAAGTGGTTCTTGTGGGAGAACAACTCCATTTGGCTCACTAACGTCACACACCATCAGGCTTCCAAGCAGCTCTCAAGGAAACTCAGTTTTCACACTCTATGCTTAGTGCCCTTTGAGGGCATTATCTAGGAATGAACCTGGTAGAGCATCACACACAAACGAATGCTCCACATGCGGGTTTCACATGCCACCAACTCCACTTTCTCAGGCAACTTCAGCGCAACAGCCGTTTTCAGATAGCCCTCAATGCAAAGGCTCTAGACGCAAATATTGGTGTGAGAGCTAATTCAATCAAGGAAACACTGCATGTTGGTGAAGTGCATATTGAAGAAGGATCAGCCGAGTGGTTCTTGTGGGAGAACAACTCCATTTGGCTCACTAACTTCACACACCATCAGGCTTCCAAGCAGCTCTCAAGGAAACTCAGTTTTCACACTCTATGCTTAGTGCCCTTTGAGTGCCTAGGACTGAAATGAAGCTTGGTGAGCATCCCACACAAACGAATGCTCCACATGCGGGTTTCACATGCCACCAACTCCACATTCTCAGGCAACTTCAGCGCCACAGCCATTTTCAGATAGCCCTCAATGCAAAGGCTGTAGACGCAAATATTGGTGTGAGAGCTAATTCAATCAAGGAAACACTGCATGTTGGTGAAGGGCATATTGAAGAAGGAGCAGCCGAGTGGTTCTTGTGGGATAACAACTCCATTTGGCTCACTAACTTCACACACCATCAGGCTTCCAAGCAGCTCTAAAGGAAACTCAGTTTTCACACTCTATGCTTAGTGCCCTTTGAGTGCCTAGGACTGAAATGAAGCTTGCTGAGCATCCCACACAAACCAATGCTCCAAATGCGGGTTTCACATGCCACCAACTCCACATTCTCAGGCAACTTCAGCGCCACAGCCGTTTTCAGATAGCCCTCAATGCAAAGGCTCTAGACGCAAATATTGGTGTGAGAGCTAATTCAATCAAGGAAACACTGCATGTTGGTGAAGGGCATATTGAAGAAGGATCAGCCGAGTGGTTCTTGTGGGAGAACAACTCCATTTGGCTCACTAACTTCACACACCATCAGGCTTCCAAGCAGCTCTCAAGGAAACTCAGTTTTCACACTCTATGCTTAGTGCCCTTTGAGGGCATTATCTAGGAATGAACCTGGTAGAGCATCACACACAAACGAATGCTCCACATGCGGGTTTCACATGCCACCAACTCCACATTCACAGGCAACTTCAGCGCCACAGCCGTTTTCAGATAGCCCTCAATGCAAAGGCTCTAGACGCAAATATTGGTGTGAGAGCTAATTCAATCAAGGAAACACTGCATGTTGGTGAAGGGCATATTGAAGAAAGATCAGCCGAGTGGTTCTTGTGGGAGAACAACTCCATCTGGCTCACTAACTTCACACACCATCAGGCTTCCAAGCAGCTCTCAAGGAAACTCAGTTTTCACACTCTATGCTTAGTGCCCTTTGAGTGCCTAGGACTGAAATGAAGCTTGGTGAGCATCCCACACAAACGAATGCTCCACATGCGGGTTTCACATGCCACCAACTCCACTTTCTCAGGCAACTTCAGCGCAACAGCCGTTTTCAGATAGCCCTCAATGCAAAGGCTCTAGACGCAAATATTGGTGTGAGAGATAATTCAATCAAGGAAACACTGCATGTTGGTGAAGTGCATATTGAAGAAGGATCAGCCGAGTGGTTCTTGTGGGAGAACAACTCCATTTGGCTCACTAACTTCACACACCATCAGGCTTCCAAGCAGCTCTCAAGGAAACTCAGTTTTCACACTCTATGCTTAGTGCCCTTTGAGTGCCTAGGACTGAAATGAAGCTTGGTGAGCATCCCACACAAACGAATGCTCCACATGCGGATTTCACATGCCACCAACTCCACATTCACAGGCAACTTCAGCGCCAGAGCTGTTTTCAGATAGCCCTCAATGCAAAGGCTCTAGACGCAAATATTGGTATGAGAGCTAATTCAATCAAGGAAACACTGCATGTTGGTGAAGTGCATATTGAAGAAGAATCAGCCAAGTGGTTCTTGTGGGAGAACAACTCCATTTGGCTCACTAACTTCACACACCATCAGGCTTCCAAGCAGCTCTCAAGGAAACTCAGTTTTCACACTCTATGCTTAGTGCCCTTTGAGGGCATTATCTAGGAATGAACCTGGTAGAGCATCACACACAAACGAATGCTCCACATGCGGGTTTCACATGCCACCAACTCCACATTCACAGGCAACTTCAGCGCCACAGCCGTTTTCAGATAGCCCTCAATGCAAAGGCTCTAGACGCAAATATTGGTGTGAGAGCTAATTCAATCAAGGAAACACTTCATGTTGGTGAAGGGCATATTGAAGAAAGATCAGCCGAGTGGTTCTTGTGGGAGAACAACTCCATCTGGCTCACTAACTTCACACACCATCAGGCTTCCAAGCAGCTCTCAAGGAAACTCAGTTTTCACACTCTATGCTTAGTGCCCTTTGAGTGCCTAGGACTGAAATGAAGCTTGGTGAGCATCCCACACAAACGAATGCTCCACATGCGGGTTTCACATGCCACCAACTCCACTTTCTCAGGCAACTTCAGCGCAACAGCCGTTTTCAGATAGCCCTCAATGCAAAGGCTCTAGACGCAAATATTGGTATGAGAGCTAATTCAATCAAGGAAACACTGCATGTTGGTGAAGTGCATATTGAAGAAGGATCAGCCGAGTGGTTCTTGTGGGAGAACAACTCCATTTGGCTCACTAACTTCACACACCATCAGGCTTCCAAGCAGCTCTCAAGGAAACTCAGTTTTCACACTCTATGCTTAGTGCCCTTTGAGTGCATTATCTAGGAATGAACCTGGTAGAGCATCCCACACAAACGAATGCTCCACATGCGGGTTTCACATGCCACCAACTCCACATTCTCAGGCAACTTCAGCGCCACAGCCGTTTTCAGATAGCCCTCAATGCAAAGGCTCTAGACACAAATATTGGCGTGAGAGCTAATTCAATCAAGGAAACACTGCATGTTGGTGAAGGGCATATTGAAGAAGGATCAGCCGAGTGGTTCTTGTGGGAGAACAACTCCATTTGGCTCACTAACTTCACACACCATCAGGCTTCCAAGCAGCTCTAAAGGAAACTCAGTTTTCACACTCTATGCTTAGTGCCCTTTGAGTGCCTAGGACTGAAATGAAGCTTGGTGAGCATCCCACACAAACGAATGCTCCACATGCGGGTTTCACATGCCACCAACTCCACATTCACAGGCAACTTCAGCGCCACAGCCGTTTTCAGATAGCCCTCAATGCAAAGGCTCTAGACGCAAATATTGGTGTGAGAGCTAATTCAATCAAGGAAACACTGCATGTTGGTGAAGGGCATATTGAAGAAGGAGCAGCCGAGTGGTTCTTGTGGGAGAACAACTCCATTTGGCTCACTAACTTCACACACCATCAGGCTTCCAAGCAGCTCTCAAGGAACCTCAGTTTTCACACTCTATGCTTAGTGCCCTTTGAGGGCATTATCTAGGAATGAACCTGGTAGAGCATCACACACAAACGAATGCTCCACATGCGGGTTTCACATGCCACCAACTCCACATTCACAGGCAACTTCAGCGCCACAGCCGTTTTCAGATAGCCCTCAATGCAAAGGCTCTAGACGCAAATATTGGTGTGAGAGCTAATTCAATCAAGGAAACACTGCATGTTGGTGAAGGGCATATTGAAGAAGGATCAGCCGAGTGGTTCTTGTGGGAGAACAACTCCATTTGGCTCACTAACTTCACACACCATCAGGCTTCCAAGCAGCTCTCAAGGAAACTCAGTTTTCACACTCTATGCTTAGTGCCCTTTGAGTGCCTAGGACTGAAATGAAGCTTGGTGAGCATCCCACACAAACGAATGCTCCACATGCGGATTTCACATGCCACCAACTCCACATTCACAGGCAACTTCAGCGCCACAGCCGTTTTCAGATAGCCCTCAATGCAAAGGCTCTAGACGCAAATATTGGTATGAGAGCTAATTCAATCAAGGAAACACTGCATGTTGGTGAAGTGCATATTGAAGAAGAATCAGCCAAGTGGTTCTTGTGGGAGAACAACTCCATTTGGCTCACTAACTTCACACACCATCAGGCTTCCAAGCAGCTCTCAAGGAAACTCAGTTTTCACACTCTATGCTTAGTGCCCTTTGAGGGCATTATCTAGGAATGAACCTGGTAGAGCATCCCACACAAACGAATGCTCCACATGCGGGTTTCACATGCCACCAACTCCACATTCTCAGGCAACTTCAGCGCCACAGCCGTTTTCAGATAGCCCTCAATGCAAAGGCTCTAGACGCAAATATTGGTGTGAGAGCTAATTCAATCAAGGAAACACTGCATGTTGGTGAAGGGCATATTGAAGAAAGATCAGCCGAGTGGTTCTTGTGGGAGAACAACTCCATCTGGCTCACTAACTTCACACACCATCAGGCTTCCAAGCAGCTCTCAAGGAAACTCAGTTTTCACACTCTATGCTTAGTGCCCTTTGAGTGCCTAGGACTGAAATGAAGCTTGGTGAGCATCCCACACAAACGAATGCTCCACATGCGGGTTTCACATGCCACCAACTCCACTTTCTCAGGCAACTTCAGCGCAACAGCCGTTTTCAGATAGCCCCTCAATGCAAAGGCTCTAGACGCAAATATTGGTGTGAGAGCTAATTCAATCAAGGAAACACTGCATGTTGGTGAAGTGCATATTGAAGAAGGATCAGCCGAGTGGTTCTTGTGGGAGAACAACTCCATTTGGCTCACTAACTTCACACACCATCAGGCTTCCAAGCAGCTCTCAAGGAAACTCAGTTTTCACACTCTATGCTTAGTGCCCTTTGAGTGCATTATCTAGGAATGAACCTGGTAGAGCATCCCACACAAACGAATGCTCCACATGCGGGTTTCACATGCCACCAATTCCACATTCTCAGGCAACTTCAGCGCCACAGCCGTTTTCAGATAGCCCTCAATGCAAAGGCTCTAGACACAAATATTGGCGTGAGAGCTAATTCAATCAAGGAAACACTGCATGTTGGTGAAGGGCATATTGAAGAAGGATCAGCCGAGTGGTTCTTGTGGGAGAACAACTCCATTTGGCTCACTAACTTCACACACCATCAGGCTTCCAAGCAGCTCTAAAGGAAACTCAGTTTTCACACTCTATGCTTAGTGCCCTTTGAGTGCCTAGGACTGAAATGAAGCTTGGTGAGCATCCACACAAACGAATGCTCCACATGCGGGTTTCACATGCCACCAACTCCACATTCACAGGCAACTTCAGCGCCACAGCCGTTTTCAGATAGCCCTCAATGCAAAGGCTCTAGACGCAAATATTGGTGTGAGAGCTAATTCAATCAAGGAAACACTGCATGTTGGTGAAGGGCATATTGAAGAAGGAGCAGCCGAGTGGTTCTTGTGGGAGAACAACTCCATTTGGCTCACTAACTTCACACACCATCAGGCTTCCAAGCAGCTCTCAAGGAAACTCAGTTTTCACACTCTATGCTTAGTGCCCTTTGAGGGCATTATCTAGGAATGAACCTGGTAGAGCATCCCCACACAAACGAATGCTCCACATGCGGGTTTCACATGCCACCAACTCCACATTCTCAGGCAACTTCAGCGCCACAGCCGTTTTCAGATAGCCCTCAATGCAAAGGCTCTAGACGCAAATATTGGTGTGAGAGCTAATTCAATCAAGGGAAACACTGCATGTTGGTGAAGGGCATATTGAAGAAAGATCATCCGAGTGGTTCTTGTGGGAGAACAACTCCATCTGGCTCACTAACTTCACACACCATCAGGCTTCCAAGCAGCTCTCAAGGAAACTCAGTTTTCACACTCTATGCTTAGTGCCCTTTGAGTGCCTAGGACTGAAATGAAGCTTGGTGAGCATCCCACACAAACGAATGCTCACATGCGGGTTTCACATGCCACCAACTCCACTTTCTCAGGCAACTTCAGCGCAACAGCCGTTTTCAGATAGCCCTCAATGCAAAGGCTCTAGACGCAAATATTGGTGTGAGAGCTAATTCAATCAAGGAAACACTGCATGTTGGTGAAGTGCATATTGAAGAAGGATCAGCCGAGTGGTTCTTGTGGGAGAACAACTCCATTTGGCTCACTAACTTCACACACCATCAGGCTTCCAAGCAGCTCTCAAGGAAACTCAGTTTTCACACTCTATGCTTAGTGCCCTTTGAGTGCATTATCTAGGAATGAACCTGGTAGAGCATCCCACACAAACGAATGCTCCACATGCGGGTTTCACATGCCACCAATTCCACATTCTCAGGCAACTTCAGCGCCACAGCCGTTTTCAGATAGCCCTCAATGCAAAGGCTCTAGACGCAAATATTGGCGTGAGAGCTAATTCAATCAAGGAAACACTGCATGTTGGTGAAGGGCATATTGAAGAAGGATCAGCCGAGTGGTTCTTGTGGGAGAACAACTCCATTTGGCTCACTAACTTCACACACCATCAGGCTTCCAAGCAGCTCTAAAGGAAACTCAGTTTTCACACTCTATGCTTAGTGCCCTTTGAGTGCCCTAGGACTGAAATGAAGCTTGGTGAGCATCCCACACAAACGAATGCTCCACATGCGGGTTTCACATGCCACCAACTCCACATTCACAGGCAACTTCAGCGCCACAGCCGTTTTCAGATAGCCCCTCAATGCAAAGGCTCTAGACGCAAATATTGGTGTGAGAGCTAATTCAATCAAGGAAACACTGCATGTTGGTGAAGGGCATATTGAAGAAGGAGCAGCCGAGTGGTTCTTGTGGGAGAACAACTCCATTTGGCTCACTAACTTCACACACCATCAGGCTTCCAAGCAGCTCTCAAGGAACCTCAGTTTTCACACTCTATGCTTAGTGCCCTTTGAGGGCATTATCTAGGAATGAACCTGGTAGAGCATCCCACACAAACGAATGCTCCACATGCGGGTTTCACATGCCACCAACTCCACATTCACAGGCAACTTCAGCGCCACAGCCGTTTTCAGATAGCCCTCAATGCAAAGGCTCTAGACGCAAATATTGGTGTGAGAGCTAATTCAATCAAGGAAACACTGCATGTTGGTGAAGGGCATATTGAAGAAGGATCAGCCGAGTGGTTCTTGTGGGAGAACAACTCATTTGGCTCACTAACTTCACACACCATCAGGCTTCCAAGCAGCTCTCAAGGAAACTCAGTTTTCACACTCTATGCTTAGTGCCCTTTGAGTGCCTAGGACTGAAATGAAGCTTGGTGAGCATCCCACACAAACGAATGCTCCACATGCGGATTTCACATGCCACCAACTCCACATTCACAGGCAACTTCAGCGCCACAGCCGTTTTCAGATAGCCCTCAATGCAAAGGCTCTAGACGCAAATATTGGTATGAGAGCTAATTCAATCAAGGAAACACTGCATGTTGGTGAAGTGCATATTGAAGAAGAATCAGCCAAGTGGTTCTTGTGGGAGAACAACTCCATTTGGCTCACTAACTTCACACACCATCAGGCTTCCAAGCAGCTCTCAAGGAAACTCAGTTTTCACACTCTATGCTTAGTGCCCTTTGAGGGCATTATCTAGGAATGAACCTGGTAGAGCATCCCACACAAACGAATGCTCCACATGCGGGTTTCACATGCCACCAACTCCACATTCACAGGCAACTTCAGCGCCACAGCCGTTTTCAGATAGCCCTCAATGCAAAGGCTCTAGACGCAAATATTGGTGTGAGAGCTAATTCAATCAAGGAAACACTGCATGTTGGTGAAGGGCATATTGAAGAAAGATCAGCCGAGTGGTTCTTGTGCGAGAACAACTCCATCTGGCTCACTAACTTCACACACCATCAGGCTTCCAAGCAGCTCTCAAGGAAACTCAGTTTTCACACTCTATGCTTAGTGCCCTTTGAGTGCCTAGGACTGAAATGAAGCTTGATGAGCATCCCACACAAACGAATGCTCCACATGCGGGTTTCACATGCCACCAACTCCACTTTCTCAGGCAACTTCAGCGCCACAGCCGTTTTCAGATAGCCCTCAATGCAAAGGCTCTAGACGCAAATATTGGTGTGAGAGCTAATTCAATCAAGGAAACACTGCATGTTGGTGAAGGGCATATTGAAGAAGGATCAGCCGAGTGGTTCTTGTGGGAGAACAACTCCATTTGGCTCACTAACTTCACACACCATCAGGCTTCCAAGCAGCTCTCAAGGAAATTCAGTTTTCACACTCTATGCTTAGTGCCCTTTGAGTGCCTACGACTGAAATGAAGCTTGCTGAGCATCCCCCCACAAACGAATGCTCCACATGCGGGTTTCACATGCCACCAACTCCACATTCACAGGTAACTTCAGCGCCACAGCCGTTTTCAGATAGCCTTCAATGCAAAGGCTCTAGACGCAAATATTGGTGTGAGAGCTAATTCAATCAAGGAAACACTGCATGTTGGTGAAGGGCATATTGAAGAAGGATCAGCCGAGTGGTTCTTGTGGGAGAACAACTCCATTTGGCTCACTAACTTCACACACCATCAAGCTTCCAAGCACCTCTCAAGGAAACTCAGTTTTCACACTCTATGCTTAGTGCCCTTTGAGTGCCTAGGACTGAAATGATCTTGGTGAATATCCCACACAAACGAATGCTGCACATGCGGGTTTCACATGCCACCAACTCCACATTCACAGGCAACTTCAGCGCCACAGCTGTTTTCAGATAGCCCACAATGTAAAGGCTCTAGACGCAAATATTGGTGTGAGAGCTAATTCAATCAAGGAAACACTGCATGTTGGTGAAGGGCATATTGAAGAAGGATCAGCCGAGTGGTTCTTGTGGAGAACAACTCCATTTGGCTCACTAACTTCACACACCATCAGGCTTCCAAGCAGCTCTCAAGGAAACTCAGTTTTCACACTCTATGCTTAGTGCCCTTTGAGTGCATTATCTAGGAATGAACCTGGTAGAGCATCCCCCACAAACGAATGCTCCACATGCGGGTTTCACATGCCACCAACTCCACATTCACAGGTAACATCAGTGCCACAGCCGTTTTCAGATAGCCCTCAATGCAAAGGCTCTAGACGCAAATATTGGTGTGAGAGCTAATTCAATCAAGGAAACACTGCATGTTGGTGAAGGGCATATTGAAGAAGGATCAGCCGAGTGGTTCTTGTGGGAGAACAACTCCATCTGGCTCACTAACTTCACACACCATCAGGCTTCCAAGCAGCTCTCAAGGAAACTCAGTTTTCACACTCTATGCTTAGTGCCCTTTGAGTGCCTAGGACTGAAATGAAGCTTGGTGAGCATCCCACACAAACGAATGCTCCACATGCGGATTTCACATGCCACCAACTCCACATCCACAGGCAACTTCAGCGCCACAGCCGTTTTCAGATAGCCCTCAATGCAAAGGCTCTAGACGCAAATATTGGTATGAGAGCTAATTCAATCAAGGAAACACTGCATGTTGGTGAAGTGCGTATTGAAGAAAGATCAGCCGAGTGGTTCTTGTGGGAGAACAACTCCATCTGGCTCACTAACTTCACACACCATCAGGCTTCCAAGCAGCTCTCAAGGAAACTCAGTTTTCACACTCTATGCTTAGTGCCCTTTGAGTGCATTATCTAGGAATGAACCTGATAGAGCATCCCACACAAACGAATGCTCCACATGCGGGTTTCACATGCCACCAACTCCACTTTCTCAGGCAACTTCAGCGCAACAGCCGTTTTCAGATAGCCCTCAATGCAAAGGCTCTAGACGCAAATATTGGTGTGAGAGCTAATTCAATCAAGGAAACACTGCATGTTGGTGAAGGGCATATTGAAGAAGGATCAGCCGAGTGGTTCTTGTGGGAGAACAACTCCATTTGGCTCACTAACTTCACACACCATCAGGCTTCCAAGCAGCTCTCAAGGAAACTCAGTTTTCACACTCTATGCTTAGTGCCCTTTGAGTGCCTAGGACTGAAATGAAGCTTGGTGAGCATCCCACACAAACGAATGCTCCAACATGCGGGTTTCACATGCCACCAACTCCACATTCTCAGGCAACTTCAGCGCCACAGCCATTTTCAGATAGCCCTCAATGCAAAGGCTCTAGACGCAAATATTGGTGTGAGAGCTAATTCAATCAAGGAAACACTGCATGTTGGTGAAGGGCATATTGAAGAAGGATCAGCCGAGTGGTTCTTGTGGGAGAACAACTCCATTTGGCTCACTAACTTCACACACCATCAGGCTTCCAAGCAGCTCTCAATGGAAACTCAGTTTTCACACTCTATGCTTAGTGCCCTTTGAGTGCCTAGGACTGAAATGATCTTGGTGAATATCCCACACAATCGAATGCTGCACATGCGGGTTTCACATGCCACCAACTCCACATTCACAGGCAACTTCAGCGCCACAGCAGTTTTCAGATAGCCCTCAATGTAAAGGCTCTAGACGCAAATATTGGTTGTGAGAGCTAATTCAATCAAGGAAACACTGCATGTTGGTGAAGGGCATATTGAAGAAGGATCAGCCGAGTGGTTCTTGTGGGAGAACAACTCCATTTGGCTCACTAACTTCACACACCATCAGGCTTCCAAGCAGCTCTCAAGGAAATTCAGTTTTCACACTCTATGCTTAGTGCCCTTTGAGTGCCTAGGACTGAAATGAAGCTTGGTGAGCATCCCACACAAACGAATGCTCCACATGCGGGTTTCACATGCCACCAACTCCACATTCACAGGTAACTTCAGCGCCACAGCCATTTTCAGATAGCCCTCAATGCAAAGGCTCTAGACGCAAATATTGGTGTGAGAGCTAATTCAATCAAGGAAACACTGCATGTTGGTGAAGGGCATATTGAAGAAGGATCAGCCGAGTGGTTCTTGTGGGAGAACAACTCCATTTGGCTCACTAACTTCACACACCATCAAGCTTCCAAGCAGCTCTCAAGGAAACTCAGTTTTCACACTCTATGCTTAGTGCCCTTTGAGTGCCTAGGACTGAAATGATCTTGGTGAATATCCCACACAAACGAATGCTCCACATGCGGGTTTCACATGCCACCAACTCCACATTCACAGGCAACTTCAGCGCCACAGCTGTTTTCAGATAGCCCTCAATGTAAAGGCTCTAGACGCAAATATTGGTGTGAGAGCTAATTCAATCAAGGAAACACTGCATGTTGGTGAAGGGCATATTGAAGAAGGATCAGCCGAGTGGTTCTTGTGGGAGAACAACTCCATTTGGCTCACTAACTTCACACACCATCAGGCTTCCAAGCAGCTCTCAAGGAAACTCAGTTTTCACACTCTATGCTTAGTGCCCTTTGAGTGCATTATCTAGGAATGAACCTGGTAGAGCATCCCCCACAAACGAATGCTCCACATGCGGGTTTCACATGCCACCAACTCCACATTCACAGGTAACATAGTGCCACAGCCGTTTTCAGATAGCCCTCAATGCAAAGGCTCTAGACGCAAATATTGGTGTGAGAGCTAATTCAATCAAGGAAACACTGCATGTTGGTGAAGGGCATATTGAAGAAGGATCAGCGGAGTGGTTCTTGTGGGAGAACAACTCCATTTGGCTCCCTAACTTCACACACCATCAGGCTTCCAAGCAGCTCTCAAGGAAACTCAGTTTTTCACACTCCATGCTTAGTGCCCTTTGAGTGCATTATCTAGGAATGAACCTGGTAGAGCATCGCACTCAAACGAATGCTCCCACATGTGGTTTCACATGCCACCAACTCCACATTCACAGGCAATTCAGCGCCACAGCCGTTTTCAGATAGCCCTCAATGCAAAGGCTCTAGACGCAAATATTGGTGTGAGAGCTAATTCAATCAAGGAAACACTGCATGTTGGTGAAGGGCATATTGAAGAAGAATCAGCCGAGTGGTTCTTGTGGGAGAACAACTCCATTTGGATCACTAACTTCACACACCATCAGGCTTCCAAGCAGCTCTCAAGGAAACTCAGTTTTCACACTCTATGCTTAGTGCCCTTTGAGTGCATTATCTAGGAATGAACCTGGTAGAGCATCCCACACAAACGAATGCTCCACATGCGGGTTTCACATGCCACCAACTCCACATTCACAGGCAACTTCAGCGCCACAGCCGTTTTCAGATAGCCTCAATGCAAAGGCTCTAGACGCAAATATTGGTGTGAGAGCTAATTCAATCAAGGAAACACTGCATGTTGGTGAAGGGCATATTGAAGAAGGATCAGCCGAGTGGTTCTTGTGGGAGAACAACTCCATTTGGATCACTAACTTCACACACCATCAGGCTTCCAAGCAGCTCTCAAGAAACTCAGTTTTCACACTCTATGCTTAGTGCCCTTTGAGTGCATTATCTAGGAATGAACCTGGTAGAGCATCCCACTCAAACGAATGCTCCACATGTGGGTTTCACATGCCACCAACTCCACATTCACAGGCAATTCAGTGCCACAGCCGTTTTCAGATAGCCCTCAATGCAAAGGCTCTAGACGCGAATATTGGTGTGAGAGCTAATTCAATCAAGGAAACACTGCATGTTGGTGAAGGGCATATTGAAGAAGGATCAGCCGAGTGGTTCTTGTGGGAGAACAACTCCATTTGGCTCACTAACTTCACACACCATCAGGCTTCCAAGCAGCTCTCAAGGAAATTCAGTTTTCACACTCTATGCTTAGTGCCCTTTGAGTGCCTAGGACTGAAATGAATCTTGGTGAGCATCCCACACAAACGAATGCTCCACATGCGGGTTTCACATGCCACCAACTCTACATTCTCAGGCAACTTCAGCGCCACAGCCATTTTCAGATAGCCCTCAATGCAAAGGCTCTAGACGCAAATATTGGTGTGAGAGCTAATTCAATCAAGGAAACACTGCATGTTGGTGAAGGGCATATTGAAGAAGGATCAGCCGAGTGGTTCTTGTGGGAGAACAACTCCATTTGGCTCACTAACTTCACACACCATCAGGCTTCCAAGCAGCTCTCAAGGAAACTCAGTTTTCACACTCTATGCTTAGTGCCCTTTGAGTGCCTAGGACTGAAATGATCTTGGTGAATATCCCACACAAACGAATGCTGCACATGCGGGTTTCACATGCCACCAACTCCACATTGCACAGGCAACTTCAGCGCCACAGCTGTTTTCAGATAGCCCTCAATGTAAAGGCTCTAGAAGCAAATATTGGTGTGAGAGCTAATTCAATCAAGGAAACACTGCATGTTGGTGAAGGGCATATTGAAGAAGGATCAGCGGAGTGGTTCTTGTGGGAGAACAACTCCATTTGGCTCCCTAACTTCACACACCATCAGGCTTCCAAGCAGCTCTCAAGGAAACTCAGTTTTCACACTCCATGCTTAGTGCCCTTTGAGTGCATTATCTAGGAATGAACCTGGTAGAGCATCGCACTCAAACGATATGCTCCACATGTGGGTTTCACATGCCACCAACTCCACATTCACAGGCAATTCAGCGCCACAGCCGTTTTCAGATAGCCCTCAATGCAAAGGCTCTAGACGCAAATATTGGTGTGAGAGCTAATTCAATCAAGGAAACACTGCATGTTGGTGAAGGGCATATTGAAGAAGAATCAGCCGAGTGGTTCTTGTGGGAGAACAACTCCATTTGGCTCACTAACTTCACACACCATCAGGCTTCCAAGCAGCTCTCAAGGAAACTCAGTTTTCACACTCTATGCTTAGTGCCCTTTGAGTGCATTATCTAGGAATGAACCTGGTAGAGCATCCCACACAAACGAATGCTCCACATGC